>NW_020170511.1:168700-187112 GCF_000524195.1 Echinococcus granulosus | reverse complement strand
TAAAAGAGTAAGTAAAATAGAGGTTATTTTGTGGGATTTTTGATAAAAAGTTTCATCCCAAACTTCCTTTTGATGATTAAATTAAATGTTTCTCTTTTGGCTAAATTATTTTTTTTATCGCCGAGCATGATATAGATGTATTTTACTGGACTGGCAAGCGCAACCGCAGCCGAATTTGATTGATTATGCGGAAAATACGGCCTATATTTTGATTTTTTCATTGAGCTGCATGTGTGTCTCAGCTTGCAGCTTGGATTCTTGAATAAATTGGAAGCAGCAACAATTCACATGCTCTGGTAGCTAGTACCAGCATTTTAGACCTTTCCCACTTAAACCTGTCAATAAGGTGTTAGACAAAAATCTGCTCTTTCTACACTTGATACTGTGGGAAATGCGGATGTCTCGTAAGGAGAGAAGTGAGCTATTCCTTTGTTAGGAGCAACTTTCAGCTCCTTTTCGAATGCAGTAACCTGCGTCTTTGATCTTCTTTTCTTAGTTGTTTATCTTATTATGAGCAAAAAAGCCTTTTGCCCTTAGCGGCTTAATATAACTAAATAGCAAATTATGAGTCCCGTTTCTGGCATTCGTGACATTTCCATCCAGCTTAGCTTAAACTTCGTTGAGGAGAGGTGGGGTCTGGTGGTAATAGCTAGAATCAATCGTTTTTTGCTATAAGTTCTGTAAAATCTTGTTGCCATGTTGACAGACATACCTTAGTCATTTGGGCCAATAGATGAGACAAATGCTCACTGTCCAAGCCCAATTTTTCTATTTTCGTTTTCAGCAACTTTCAGATTTATAACCTGAGGCATGTATATGCACCTGTGAATTACTTGTGGACGAAAGTTCGTTGGCTTCATTTATGCATACATAGATGAGCATTCCAAGATCTTTAGCTGTTTCTGCTTGACGTGATTAAACCTCATTGTTTAGAATTGATACAGTTCCAACAAATGCAGGTAGAATGACGGCGCTGCAGAAGGGAACTTGGATATGCAAACGTGACAATGAGTGCCATGAAAATGAGCATATAGATAAATTTGTGCAGGATGAACTGCAAAGGATAAGCAAGAAAGATAAGCTTCTTAACCAAAATGAGAGACACAAGAAAAACAGTAAATCTGTATGGAAAGAAGAAAAAAAAGTATGAAATGGAGAGATTTTGACAGTAAAATTTGCGTAAAGTCACAGATTGAAGACCAAAAATACTGTTCTTAATTATATACTGTGTTTAGAACCAAAGTACCATGGAGAAGCATAAGAAAGATAAATAAAGCTAGGGTGGACATAGTCGATTTGTATGAATTTGTGGCACCTGCTTAGCAAATCCAGGTAAATGCCTTAATCAACGCATACAAGATTAGGAAACATCATTATGCGAGTGTTTTTAATCTATTGTTAGGTGTCATATCTCAAGGCATGTTATCATGGAAAGGGAAGCTAGATGTCTCTCACCGGCTGATATTAGGCAGCTGTCCATGAATCACAAGTATCATCAACTAGTTTTATAGTTTTACTATTTCCAAGGTGATGTGGTTCTTATCACTCACTCATTCACCAGGAGCCATGTTTATAGGATAATCTTGTGCTGCTCAAAGTAGTGGGCAGTCGTCGAGTTGTCATTAACACGGTGAAATGCCGTAGGCTCGGTGAAACGTCAATCTTTCTCACACAGGCGTGTGATGATAGTGGCAAGTTAGATTTTATCTTAGCTCTTTATTAAAGGGCACTTTTATTAAACAACCACCTAGCACCACGTACATACTCCGACTGCGGTGATAAGGACTGTTGGCGATTGTGGAAGTGAGGAAGGATTTTGGCCTAATTGCATGCGTGTACTTGTGAGACGTCTCCGTGTGCACTGAAACTTTTGGTTTGGCATAATACATCTGTTCCATATTTTCATAATTTGACATGGTGAATTAAAAGGAAATGGAGCCCTCAACGCTCTAATGGATTGAGAATGAGCTATCCTAATCACAGTTTTTCTGGACTATCAATTTAAAATAGCCGAGTTATATAAATTGTGAATTTTGTAGTTAACATGTTAGTGTCTAAAAAAATATAATGGCACACCATAGTAGGCGATGCTTCTATGTAGTAATTGTATTGTTTTAATGTACCTCTCAGGGAGGAGGCAACCTGGAAATTCGAATCTGGTGAGAAGGTCGCCGCCTTCCGTGCCCAGTTGTGATTGCGCTTCTTCCCCTCCCTAAAAGTTGTACTTTTCCTCCTAATCTTTCTTCCCTTATAAATATGTCAAAATCATAACAACCGGGCTGTTCTACGAACACTGGGAACAAGGAAGAGGAGACCGGTGAGTCTCGCCCTACATTTAATTCAGAGAGGAGATGCTTTTCTCACTTTATGACGGTCATTTACTCTTGGAATGATGAGAGCTTGTAGCTAACCAAAATAATGCTGAGACTGAACATAATTTTTTTGAATATAGTTTATTAAGTATTTTATCCATTTTTTGTAGTAATATGTTTAAATTTGAATTTAAATGGGGTATTACTAGAAAAACCTATTTCCTCTCCCTGCTTATACAAATAATTGTGTTCTTATTGTGCATGCCTTCCAATCTCTTTTTAGACGACTACCAGAAATATAATGAAAGGAAACAAGCTTTATAAACATTTCTTACGCCTGTTAATTCTGACCAAAATCGGCGTAAAAAGAGTAAACACATTTAATTCGAATGATATTGTTAAAATAAGCAAGTTACACATACTTTTGCTTGTCATCTAGACCGTTCATACTATGGTTTGTTGGTTCAATAACCTTACCGAAAATTATTGAGTAGAAACGATCTGGAGCCAATTTGACCTTTTGGTGATGAGTTAGACCGAAAATACGCCACAAGTTCATTTTGTGATGAATATACTTACGTGGAGAATCCATTGGTCATACTTGAAGAAAACAATGGTTATTGGTTCTGTCTCTAGGTCATCTGCGACCATAAAATCCATGACGAAGGCTCACAAAATCTAAAGTTGAAGTAATGTGATACTTGGGATGACATCAGCAACATAATGACTAAGGCGACTATGTGCTAAAGTACATGAGGCATCATGAGGCGTTAATTATTTGCATTAAGTAAATCAAAATCTCTTCTATTCAAAAAGTCCTTAATCTGGTATTAACCGAATTGTATTATTTTCTTCTCGACAAATTCGCTGCTCAAGTCACACATTTGTTACACGAGCTTCTTATCCCTCTGTGATAGTTGGTTGCTTCAAATTGTGCCTTATACAGAGTTATTGAGTTCCAAGAAAGAAATCTGCTCCAAGTGTTCATGATCCGGGATTGTTTGCATTTTTGATGTAAATCCTCCTCTGTGTGCCCTTATAGTCGAACTTTCCCGAGGATTTGATAAAGAACGTTTTTATCAAGTGTTTTGATGAAGCTTACATTTTGAGACTTGTAGCAGTCTACAAACCGTCTAGGTGCTCTTGAGGTAATAATGCTCAGTTTAAGGGAGGCTACAGAAGATTGCACATGTCAGGTGTGCGTCTCTGACCGAAATTCAGCTGAAATTGGTGACCGCTTTCACCGCATGATCTCATAGTTGGGTCAGTTTAGTGAAAATTATTTTTTGATTTATACTTCCTTCAAGATGCTGTATAAGGAGTATACAAAAGTACTTACTCTCCTGTCGTCGTGGCAAGTCCATCTTCATACCCGACTAAATAAATATTTACGTTATCGAAATTTTCCACGATCTTTAGTCATAAGGTTGTAATGTCATTGGTTGAACAAACCCAAAAACTGAAGATTTAATTTGCAATAATGAAGGATTGTCATAAAGGAAAAGTTTGAATGAGAAGTTTTTAAAGCAACCAATTTTATGAGTGAATTTCTGCAACGATGAATAATTATTTAAGTGAAACGAAAAGACCTAAAATGGCTTAATTGTGATAAGTAGTAGTACTTTAGAATCGACCAATCATCAAAAAGTAGAGAAAATATTATACGAAAATACTTTTACGAATTAGATTTACAAAGCATTAAAACGGTTGGGCAGTAGCAAGGTGGATTAGTTATCAATCATTTTTTCCCAACATGCCACGTATGAGCCCTCTTTGGCCTTGATAAATTGCTCAATTTCATGACTGATTTCCATAAAAGATGGTCGCCGTTCTGGATTCTCGTCCCAGCAGGATCTCATAATAGCATACACTGCTTCATCACACTCAAAGCCGTAACTTCGTGGCGAAGAAAGGCGTCCACCCTCCAAAAGAAACCTCAGCAATTGGGGATTATCATATTCTGGAATAAAATTGAGACGAAAACTCAGATAGAATGCGATAGCGAAACAACTTTGTGTGTTGAAAGTAAGTAATTTAAATTGTTTAATATAATCTACCCTCAAAAGGCACTTTTCCATAAGTTAGAACTTCGAACATAACGACGCCGAAGGACCAAACATCAGCTTTAGTATTTGGCTGGTAACCACGCCTCATTGCCTCTAAGGCCGTCCACCGAACTGGAATAGTATCTCAAAAAAAAAAACAAAAAATGCATGGTTTATCAGTTAACTAAACAAGTTGCATGTCTTTGGCCATTTATTACTAACGCTCAAGTACCTTGGTAAGGATATGCAACATCATGATAACCATATGCAAGCTCTATTCACACTAAGAATGATTGTTCGATGCAACGCAATCAAGACATCTCTTCCCTAGATTGAAAGCATAGTATGCTAGCTGGGAACCCGAAACTTGGACTACCTTTTCTTAAATCTGAATGTGAAGACTAGGGGAAACCCATTAATATGCCTCCATTTGGCGACTGATGAGATCCTTGCAATAGTCTATTTATTCTTAGTAGGACTTGTTTTTCATGCAACACTAACTTATCCATGTTTAGAATGAAGTCACAAACAACTTCGATTAGGACATTTAATGTATTAAAGTCGACTATCTATTTGCACCAGAAAATTGTGCAACTAGTCACCACAGTCTGATAAAGAATGTGCCATGTGTGTGAATTGCTCTTATTTTCTTATTTGAGTCCGGTTTCGCAAATATGCAACTCGTTCTTCATCACTTTTTAGTAACTGATCACCAAAGGATTGGTTGGGTCGACAACAATGGTGCAGATGTAGGCTGGTTGTAGTCCAACCATATTTGCTTTTTTGGTTTTTGATCATTAGTTGAAGTGACCTAAATTAGCTGCTCTGAAGTGACGCACTTTCATCTAAGACTTTGGCTGCATGTATGTTAATGCAGTACTAAAGGCGACGGAAGTTCAAGCCACTTTGCAATGGGTAGGTGTGATGTTTCTCTGATACGTAGAGTAAGAAAAAACTCAAACTTACCTTTTTTAAGAGTCTGATTGAAATCCAGGATTTTGGTTAATCCAAAGTCGGCGATCTTCACAGAACCATCCTCATCAACAAGCACGTTGGCTGCTCGTAGATCTCTGTGCACCACTCCTACTTTCTCTAGGTACACCATACCCTTCACGATCTAGACGTCCAGCCAACAGATAAAAAAATATAGGTCTATCATTTCTGACTGGCCGACCGACCTACTGACTGACCCAACGCGTGTGTACCGTTAGAGGGTCTTCGCTTTATACGGGACGTAAGTTCTTATTGAAGAAATTTATGCAGTTGTAGCAATGGCAAGGTAATCTCACTTTAAAATATATGTGATAAAGAATTATTCAACTACCTCCCCCTAGAATTAAAAAGTCCCCATCTCAAGCGCCCTCTATTGTCGAAATTGGTCGAATTCGCCTCCCAAAACAATAGCGAATGTGAGATGTTAGAGCAGTTTAGCTTGTGAGATTCGTGAATGTGCTTAAAGTAGTCACGCAATGATCATGCACCAAGTTGACGTATAAAGTACGTCAAATGAACAGATCGTGTGGGAGGAGTGCCCCTGTAATTTTAGCTGGCTGATTCAACGCATCTTAAGACAACTTTGTAACTGCTACGGTCGAAAAGTGGCGATGACAAAAGCAAAATAACAAGATGAGAATCACCCCAATATTTATGAGTCACATGAGTTTCTCCAACGTATATCTGCGGCGCATCTGCCATTACTGTCCTCGTCTGTATAAATTATCAGATTAAAATAGATTTATCCGAGGTTTGACAATTTTTCCCCACAAATATATACGTGCCTGTCTAGTAGTGCGTGCACATGTGCGTAATCTGCATGGCATCGATGTCTGCTACCGTCACTTTAGTACTTACCCCACAGTTGTGATACTTACAAAAGGCATTTGCCATGAGATTACTTACTGCAGTGCTTAGGCTTACTCGCTATATATCCTACCTCTGTGAAATTTATGTGCAGTGGTGTAACCATTCCACGTGTATACCACAATTTTGCAATATTTAACTTATAAAACCCCCTATCTGCATTGCCCTACTATGTAAATTGTTAGTCCAGAGATACGACCAATAATGGCAAGAAGATAGATTCGTTTAATCATTCAGACAGCCTATTGCTAACTAAATGGAGTAATAAAGATATTTTTCGCACAATTTTCTATGCACAAGGTGTTAGAAGGCAAAGGTTCAGTAAAAGTGCCCTTCAGTAAGGCCTCAGGATGGAGTCCGGTTTTCCATTATCATCATGTGTGTGAGGGAAATGTGCTCCAATGACTACCCACTAGATGCCCGTTACTTTGAGCAACGCAAGACTTTCCAATTTACACTGATCCTTATGGTTGACTGAATGATGGGAAGTAAATCACCTTGTCAGGTGTTTAAAATCACAAAACTGGTTGGTTATACATGTGAGTTGACGTTAGTTTTTTAGTATCTGCAATGCGTGCCATCCTGCTTCCATTCTAAGGACGTCAGAGAGCAAATAAGTAGAGGGTGAGGCTGATGCGTACTACGATTTGAAAGTGTTTCGTCATACAAGCCGATTCAGCCTCCTAGTATCACTGTTTAAAAACTTGGACCATCCATTTGTAAACCTTTTGGCAGTTAAGAGCCAAAAATCAGGACCTACTCTTCTTTTTCATCTGATTTATGTTGTTAGGCAAGATAAGAAGTGGCAAAAATGTTTGGAACTTCCTACTACTTACTGTGTGGTAAGGGGCGGTTTGTGCTGTGCAAGAAGGTGAAATGGGAAAAGGGTAAGAGGGTGATAGTGGACACTAACCTGATCAATAATGCTGATGAGTTGGCGATATTCGAGGCGGTGTCCCTCGGGAGTCCTAAGGTAGTCTAGAAGAGCACCATTGGCCATAAACTCGGTAATGATGAGGACTCGTTTATCGGGTGTGTCACAGCAGAAGCCGAGAAAGCGCAAGATACGTTGATGTGAAAGCTTGTGCATCACCTCTGCCTCCGCACGGAAGGCTTGGTCGTTCTCACTGATGAGGCTCTTCTTCACTGCTACTTCCATGCTGAGTATATGACCCAGGTAGACCACACCAAAGTTGCCTCTTCCCAGCTCCTTCTCTAGCTTTAAGTCATCATAGTGGATAAAGCAATCCTCAAAGCTCAACGGTGGCAAAACTCTTCGTGGACGCGCTTCAATCAGACCCACCTCACCGTCGATGGATTCTGCTATGGGAGAGAAAAAGAGTGGAAAGGGGGAGAGAATTGCTGAAAAAAATGGTCCATTTCAATCACATTCCCCCACTTTCCAATAGAACGTGTCGGGTATAATAATGAAACATAATTACCGAATGCCATTCATTATTCCTGCAAAAAGCGTCTTCCGTCACTCCTTCTAGCTAGTGACAGGGAGAAAACAAGCTGCCGACTGCCGTTACAAACAAGATTTTGCAAAAAGATGACAGAACTATGCTGATATATATAGAAACGATATTCTGACCATTTTTGTGGCTCCTTTCAAGGCTATTACGATGGTGAACTTTCATTCTGAGGTGGATATTTCGTGTCCAGTGCTTTGTTTACATAAATTTTGAACTACGAAAAGAAATATATATATGTGGACTCTAAATGATTACCTACTCTCATTGCACTACCTAGTCGCCGGCGATTTTTACAACACCAAATATTCCGCATGTGTCCATACTCGATGATGCAGATTTTCTGTTAATCGAAATGTTTACTAGCCAGAATTTCTCAACCAAAGCATCAAATGATGTTATACAAGGTGAATTGGGTCCATCCGAAACCAATATGGAAGAATTAATCTTGCTTATTTTTGCAAATAATTCATGGCATCACAAACGATAACAATCAAAGGTGTGCTCGCTCGACCTCAAAAAAGTTGTAATTTTACATGCAAAGTTGCTAAATATAGACAAAACTATCATTTTGGTTCGGATAATCAGACTTGCCTTTCCTAAGGCCGTAGTATGGAACAAATACCAATGATAATTTTGATAGAAGCTATTATATATTGCAGGCTTTAAAGATATAATGACTGAATGGCATTGGAATAGGTAAATAATTACCCAACTTTGCATTGCGATTAAGTACTTTACTTACTTAAAGACCGTGGAAGGGGATACAATGCACCTTTTAAAATGAAACCGGATCACGTAATGATATTTCCAGATAAACACCAAAATTGAACAGCAAAATGACATTTAGACAATATTGAATCTAAAAACAAAATCAGTTATGACATTTAAGTACGTTAAAGACTTTCTAGTCCATGGAAATCCCAAAGCTGTATTTTATAAGGAATACTAAATCACCCTTAAAAATTTAAAAGAAATCTTTGATACGTATTGTATAGAGAGAAAAATCAACACCAACAAGTCTTCATTTGATTCCAAACACAGCAAAAAGTAAAAGTGGATTAATAAGTTCTCTCTTTTGGATATGCTCATCCATTCAAAGGCCCATACAGTTATGACACAGAACCCCTAGATGTGATACGGTTGCATACAAGAGCTCTATAAAGTGAGTGCAAAGCTCAAAAAGTATTTGCAGCGATGGCTTTTGGAGCGGTGCCTCGTATTCCAAATGTAGCATCACCCATCATACCTAGTCAAAATCAGTACCCTCTAGTACGGCTTGTTTAAAATGATTCCAAAATTGCACTAGCTTGATTTAACGACAATAAAGCGCGACATAACTTCCCAATGCTGCAAACTTGGCCAATATTTAATGGTAAAAATAAAGGTAATTTTATTTCGGGGTTGGGAAAATTATTGCAGGTAGTTTAAATAAAATCATGTAAGCTTGAAGCACTGCCGAATTCCAAATTATACTTTAAAGAGATTAATGGGATATGCAGATTACCAGGCAAGTAAGTCTTGTCCACTTTAACATGAGAAGTGAGTCCTATGCAAGAGCGAAATCTAATAAGCTTTCGTGTACTAAATTAATCATTAGCATGCTTGGGCTACATTCATCATTAGATCATATTAGCAGGTGTATCTAAAGCTAATCCACAAAATGTTGGTGAAGCATTACAAAAAATTCTATATTTCATATCCTGCATTCATTCAAATTCAAAAATATTTGTCTAGGCCTTTATGGCATTAGTTTTGTCTTCCTATTTTTAAATATAGCGACTTACAATGGTAGTACCTGATCATTTCTTCTAAAGAAGGAAACTGAATACTCGAACAGAGGTAAAAACTCTTTGCTTTTTCGTCAAAATAAACTCGAAAATGCTTAATTTTGACTCCATTAGCCCGAACGGAAAGGGAATATGGGTTGTCGGCACCTGAAAATGGCAATACAGACATAAAAGCATGGCAATTTCATTGGTTTGATTTAACGTAAGGAGAATCCCTTGAGACAAATGGGAACATCCATAAAAACCTTATTTTACTTATTTGTTGCCTTTTAATTCTTAAATCTAAATAATTGAGAGTGTATTTTAGAATTTTATAACACATCGTGACTATTTTGTAAAACGTACTACAATTAATGGCTTTTGTCATTTGCTCAACAAAATGAATACGGATAGGTTTATTTTGTCACTAGTTACAAAGTTTTCTAAAAAAATTAAAAATTTCGCTAGCTTTAAAAATGATTTTTCAACCTTCTAAAACATTTCAAAATTGCAAAAGGGAGATTTGAGAAAGCACTTACTCCCACATGGTCTAAGGATATAAGTGCCGGGTTGGACTCCGGGCATAAGAAGCTTGCGTTCTGCACTTATACGATCAATATCAAACCAGGCTTCGGAAACAATTGACAGGGACTTATTAGATGTGACATGGCTGAAAGGAATAAGGCCTTGCCGTTTTGTTGGTAAATTAGATGCCATCCGCCGATCATGCGAAGTTTCAACCACATTAAGAAGGTCACCGACGATGAAGCTAGGTGTAGCAGATTGTGTGGTTGTGCATTTGTAAAGAGCTGTAGTCGTAAATGAGTTCGAAGATTCTTTTGGTTGGGAACATGGTGGTTTCAGATCTTCATGCAGATTCGAAGACCATCTGGGTGCTTGCGGTGGATAAGTTTGCGGAGGTACATCTTTGCCTTCGTTTCGTTTACGCAGCTTATGAATAATTTTGTGATAAAACATTTTTGGTGGCTAAAAAATACAAGTCCATATAATTTATAGATTTACCTAAAGTTGGTTTAGGAATTAACAAAAGCAAGGATGTAAAAGTTGGTGTAAGGTTTATGATGTCCAAAAACGAGCTCCCCAGTCTTTATGGATCTGAATAGAGGCATAATGATACGCAGCCTTATTTACCGGTTCCTTTACAAACTACTAAGGGCAAAACTCTACTCATGCTGTTTTGCGCTATTATCTTATCGGAGGGGATAGCCATATTAGTCAAGCAAGCAAAACCTTGCTGATAAGCGCTACGTCAGAATCCTAAAAACTAGAGGCATTGCTATAATGGCGTAAGCCTGAAATTAAAAATACACACGCGTTATCCAAAAAACAGTAGACTAATATAAGAACACTAAAACACACTTGTTGAAATCTCGACGAAGCTCAACAACCTTGAGAAACATCCATTTAGTGAATATAAACTAGAAAAGGGTCTAAAAACCCTTAACATTAAGGATCAATGTCTTTTAAGAGCAAAAATTGCAATAAAGACCCTTTGAAAGCATTTACTTCCATCACTTTGCTCAGAAGAATCACTCTTTTCTTAACGAAGTATTCACCTAAATTAAGAATGCCTTGTATTGTATAGTGAATCAGATTTATTAAATCCATGCATAATGCTAAATAAAACTAATTGTTCAAAACTAGTAGGGGAAAGAATTGCTTTCGTTAGGTAAAAAAATTGTTCATGGCTACAAAATGCATTTCCGACATTTGCACAAACATGTAATTCGTACTAATACATAAACCAAGCTTTTGTAACCATTTAGAGAGATTTAGTGAAATTGCAAGATGTCAGATGTGGCTCTGGGAGGGAAACATAAATTCAAGCCCACTGCTTTCGAGGTTAATGTCCGAGTACACCCAATATTGACTAATAGCATGTCTGTTTACCTTTTAAAACACGGATTAATTTCCTTTCTTGAATAATTTGTTAATGAAAAATGTGTAACAAATATGTAGTGCCTTAAGTATTTGGTTTACTCGCAGTCTCCGTAACTAGCCAATTTTTTGGCCCTACTGAGTACCTTCTCCAGGTGCCTTATTTTATGTTGTATACGTGTACATATTCTTTGAAAACGATCTTGGAAAGCCTCATTTAGGTTGCTACCTCTATTTAACATCCATTACATTAGTCACGGTATGAGACTATAAATACAAAAAAAGAAGAGAAGAGGGTGATACCAGCAATCAAACTACCACGTACAATCAATCTCGAATTACCAACTCAGAACTGGCAAACATTCGCCACAAACTCATACGTTTTGAACGCTTTTATTCTCTCGCATCTTCTTTTTTCGAACCACATAAAACTAGTCTTTTACAGTATTTTGGTCCTCAAATTACGCATGTATGCATGTATGCAGATACTTCCCTATTCTAGATTCATATCTATTTATTAGTTTATTTATATTACGCAGGTTTATTATTTCACTTTGTGTGCCTTTTATTTGCTTCAAACGTTTAACTTTATTGTTTGTCATTTATAGTTCCCATTGCATAAATGTACCATATGCTCATTCCCAAGCAATCATTGTCCCGTTCGCATATCCAATAGTTCCCCTGCAGCGCCGATTTCTGTCTGTAGTCTTGGGAACTACTTAACATGCAAATAATGAGGTCTCGCCAACTCACCCCGAAATGGCTACATATTTTGTAGTGGTCGTTGCGACGCGCGCATGAATGAAGCCAAAAAAGTTTCATCCATAAATAATTCAGAGGTGCATATATACACGCCTCGAGTTACACTTTTGGAAGTAGTATGGGAAACAAGAATGGACTATAGGAAGATATGAAGTTATCAATACTTAAGTCGCTAGGTTTCCTACCTTCAGAGAAGCCTATAGTTGACCATATGCAAAGAAAATGAAATTCATTTTTTGCGTCAAAAGGCTTCCAATTTAGTAGAACAAACAAGAACATATTTGAACGATGAGAAAAAGGAAACTGTAACACCTGGTGCAGAAGTCCCTTTTCATTTAATTTAAAGCAGCCTTACAGTAGGCACATCAGAAGTTCCACTTTTGCCACTACTGTAACTGGTGCTAACATTGCACTCACCCTGGCTCTTAATCGAGTGACCATGAAAATAACTCACACTTTAAAAATCCAGCAGTTGGAGTGGTCGAGAAGACAATGCAAGCAATTAGGCGTACTAAAGAAATGCAAGGTAATCAAGTAAAGTAGATGGTATGCCAAAGGGTACAATTGCTGAACTACCAGTTTATGAGCGTGTCCTCGGTTGGTAACAGTCGCAAATTGTTCCGAATCAGCTAATAATTTTCTATGAGCAAATGCAAGGGAAGCCTCTGAATTGGCTTAAATTATTTGAGAAGATTTAAATAAGGATTTTGACTAATAGTGATGTGCTGAGTACTATAAATTACTAACATGAGGGGTACTTAGCCAAACCCTGGGTACAAAATTACACTCTCTTTGGCAAATTCATGGTTAAATACAGATGTCTATTAATAGAACAATCATTTACAATGGCTAATTAATCGCCGAAATATGTTTACATTGTCTAATTGCATCCATCTTGTCATGTTGTCTTGAATACCTTCCTTTTGATATCACTAGTCGAAGAAATTGCCAAAAAATGAGTTTTTAAGTGAAATTCATCTCTAATTGACAGGAATCTTGCAAATGCAGAGGTCATTTTTTACTTAAGCCAACCCGCTGTTTTCCACTTCGCTACTTAACATTTTAAGTAGTTGCCAAAAAATACAATTTTGTAAAGATATGAAAAACTGGACCGACTTGTAAGAGGAAACGACAGTTCACGCAACTTATAATTATTTCAAAATGGATTACATGCCCACAGCTAGGGTGGGGTCGTACTCTCCACTTGCTTGCATCCCTACACTTCACTCAACAAGCTTCAATTTTGCAAAAATCACAGCTCTATTAAAAAAAAAATGTCGCCCTTTGATGCAGACAAATAGTTACTTTTCAACACTACTTCGGGCTTCTCACATAGTGGCAATTTGAACCAAGTGAAAAATGGAACTTCTAGGGGCACTTGTAATCCACTAGAGTGGCAGAGATTTTGTCTCTAATATGAGGTGAGGCTACTCAATGCTCGGGATGGTAATAGCCATTAAAGCATCATCCTGTGACGGAAGCTCAAACCCTTGCCATACACTGGTAGTGTATGATTCTATTGTTGTATCAAGCAGTAATTAATGATCCGCAATATGTTCTAGGTTATTGTTGTGGAAATAATATCCACAGGAAGAATTAGGAGATGTTCTTTTAAGTGTTTAGTTTGGACGACTCCAACTGGCAAACTTTGGGATGGTAAAGTGGATCCTAGTTACCATTTATTTTACTACTTTTTTTCCACTGACATCATTTTTGATGGAAACTCTCATTACTCCTGGTAGTTACTAAATAAGGCGATATTTGAAAGTAAACTCGACCAACTTCCGTACGCATTAAGGAAATAAAATGACTCAAGTGAATGGTTAAGTCACCTAACAACATATAGGGAAGGCTTCTTATCCTATCAAAATGTTGACAAATGTCATATTCTTGCTTTAAGTTAATAATGAACAAATAGTTTCAAAAATACTTTTAATAACAGTGACGAATGCCTTCATTGAGAACGTCTGCCTTGTGGTGACTGTTTCGGACATTGGCAAACACATCAAAGGCCTAAACGGAGGTGGTGTAGAACCGTTAGCTTTGGATGCATCATTCACGACTAATACATTACACGACCAGAAAAAACTTTAACCCATCGTCTTCAGGTTTTATTTGACTGCATTTCTCACAGTATTCACCCACACGATTATCACAATGCCATAATCTGGGTTTGATTAGATATGGTCAAAATTTGTCGTCATGTCTTGTCAGTGGCTGGCGGAGTAACAAGCACTTAGCAATTAGTATCAATCCTGACACTACTGCATGCCTTAATCTGCGTGTTAATCATGAAGCCTGCCCCAGTCAAAGCACAGATTTGGCTTCTTCATCACCAAGGTGCAGCACACTTATCTAAAAAAGAATGAGATTGTGAATAAACCAGCGTAGGGGATCAACAAGTGGGTAATTTTCAAAAAATGATTAGTTTTTACTGATGGCAACCGTAGTTCTAGTTTAGCAGTTGGCTCATCAACCAAGCAGACTTTGGTGGGGTTTGCCTATTAATACACTTAAAGAGCAGCCATTACCAACTTGTGCTTTTTTCACTTTTCTTTAAACCATCTTTGGTATGCGCCTTGTATTTAGTGAGCTATTGCAGGTTTTGTTCCAAAAGCTTAGCTTCGTGCTTAATACCTCAACACTTTATGACTTTTTAACGAAGGAACAGCGTACCAAGGCGCTTGTCCGTGCATTGTCCGTTATTAGTATCGAACCCCAAAGTGGGATTGTTAACGAATTCAACTACTTGATGTAAAAACTAATTCTGATTGATGGATTTTATCAGTGGCCCAACTGTCTTTAAAATTACGTTCTCATCAGCGCTCTCAACAAACCGACATGATGTCAATGGCATTTCTTTGAATCATTGGGATTTTACATCATTCTGCCATATAAAGTGACAGTAAGCGTCAGTCTTGTCTATCGGCCCAGGTCACCGAATTATCACTATCAACGTAGCAACAAAAAATCATAGAATTAACAGCAAAGACGACCGATTTCAGCTAACAAGACTTCACCTCGCCTTTCTTTTACTAAGCTGGAGTTGAGATGGCTGGCAATGCCAATAATGTCAAAAATACATGTCTCACAATTTGTCACGGGCTCATTATGGACCTTCTCCCATTAACCATTGGAAAAAAAGCAATTTTTGCCTGTAATAGAGTAAGCAACTGACAGAAGACGATTAAAGACGCAAATTTTTACCGTTTTAAGGGAGAACTTAAAGTTGCTCTAGACGAAGGAACAGCTCACGTCCCTCCTAAAGAGACAACGCAGCCTTAACGGTAGCACGAGCAGACCTGTACCTCGCATCTTGCTGGTAGTTTTAAGCTCGATAGACCTGGATTGTTGATGCTTGCTGCCAGAGCATGAGTTACCACTGCCGCAGAGGTGTTACTTCAAATTTATTCAAGAATATGAGCTGTAAATGGAGCCGGACATGTAATTTGATTAAAAACCCCAAAAATATGTCTCGTATTTATTACTCTACAAATCAAATGGAAATTTGCTTTTGCTCACGAGTCACGGACAAAGCTTGTATATCCTGTCTGGTGACAAAGGAAAGAAAAAGCCGTCTTCAAGCTCCTTAACAAATATTCCTTCTAATCCTAGAATTTTACGAAATTCCTAACGATCGCTCCATTTGGCGAAAATTTAGTTCAAATTGTGCGAAAACATAATCCGCTAACACAGGAATGACCGCTGTTTATCCACTCTGCAAAACAATTTCGAAACAATCAGGATCTCGATTCTTGAGAAAGGACAACCATCTGTCCATTAGTCATGTTGTTAAGCAGCCAAGCGTCCCGCTATTGTAGGATTTAGTACCTTAACTCTCCCTTGCATACCAGCTGTTTTCGCCTAGTCCTTATGAAGGTTATCATCATTACTCGTTATTTCAGCAGGCATCGACTGGATATGTACACGATAGTGTGCTCCTACTTTAGGGGGTAGGGAGTTCCGCCAACTCCTACACAGTAAAGTACATAATATAACAACATTACGGCTTTTAACTCCCACTTCCAAATTCATTTGAGCACACTTTGTGATACCAAAGACAGGACCTTAGATTTGTCGAAGCAAATAATTTTTATAACCTTCCTCAATATGATGTCTGAGCATTACTTCACCAATATGCAACATGCGCTACTTTGACAGCTTAGTAAAATTGGCTTTAACATGCAGTGCCCCAATATACTCCCTGAATTTAATGCAATAAACCACGTGGATGGGCTCGTAGTATTGTTTAGTGAACCCTTTACAAATGTTGTTCCCACTGTAGAGGGACTTCTTAAATTTAGTGGCGATACCACATTTTCGCAAATTCATCTACACAGATATAATTGGTTTGGGAAGGGGTGAATTCTCTTTCCAAGAACTGTTACCTTAGCGTAATACGCATAGTTCAAAATATTGTCAAGATTGAATACTGAAACACATAGGTAGCTATGGAGGGAAAGAGAGCGGGAGTGCGAAAAAGGGAAAGGAGGAGGGAATTTTCCCGAGATTTCAGTGGCCATTATGATAACTTCGTTAAAAGTTGATGTTCCCTTATTTTCGCCTAAAATACATCCTTTCCAAATATTGGTACTTCAAATTAACTAAGGAACCTTCCTAATTTGATGGAATTATTGGAGCACATTTATGGAAACCATCGATCGGACTATTGGCCAATCAGAAATACGGAAATACTACCCAATAACGTGCCTAACCGTCTTGTATATGAGATCTACCATGTATTGCACGTAGCATCTGTTGACGACAACAGGATGAAGTGAGTCAGTTACTTTGCTTATTCTTAGTTTTGGGGACAAATTTCCTTACGCGGACTATGCCTTTGGTAACTCGAGCGAACAATCGAGTGACCTGAACAAACAGCAACGGGAGAGGTGAGTTGTGCGTAAAGGTAAAAGTGTAGGACTCAGCAGTCGGGTGAACTTTTGCTTTCATAAGATCATTTAAGGGTCAGCTATCGAGGCAGGCAATGCTGTCCTGTATCCAAAGCATGATTTCTCCTGTTTTACTGTGTTTGCAGTGCGTCTAATACTGGAACTAATACGGATGTTAGGAGTGTTCAAAACCCAACCTCAAGCGAAGGGTATGCCAGTTCGACATAAATGCTTCATTTCAATCCTTTTTCTTCATATCGACTACCACTAGCAGTGGTAGATAACCCAATTTCACCGCTTAAGTAGCACCATTTTAAAATGTATTATTCTCTTTAACAGCCATCACTTGTGTTTTGAGTTAAATTATTTTCCATTTCATTCCCCAAAATATATGCAATAGGGAAGATGTTTTACAGTTCGCATCTTTGACCCATTTGCCAAAGAGAATAATGGCATTCATCTCCATTCAGTGCCGTTAAGCATCCCTAAGTTATCCACCTAATTTAATCACTTTGAGGGCCCCAGCTGCGAACACTGGCAGTGACAGATATCCCGATTTCTCATTAGGCGGCAAATAAGTCCACCCATTGCAACCCCCTTTCTAAGTAGTATCTTTAACAAAGTGCCATTTTCTAGCACACCCATTACACGCGCCTTTTTTTTCCAATTTTTCTCTAGCGCATTAAAGCCGGGAGAACCGGATGATCGTAATTACCTTTTACAAAGAAAGCGAGGGTACACGTGTCACAAATTTACTTGCTTAATGCTTTATTGCCTTTACAATGGCACTAACTTAATTGTAAAGGTGTTGTATTAAGGTATTATTGAAACATTTTTTCGGTTTTAATTGACCTCAGGACATCGAACTCGGAAGCAAACACTCGCTGTCTCAACCCAGACTTGCTGAATGCCATCTCATCTGCAGAGTAAGTTATACCATGTTTCCTTACCCGTTTACTGTAGGCAATCCGCAATGGATGATTATTCCCCCTCTTTTTTTTTTAAATTTAGAACACCCCCTGAGGCGCAGCAGGAGGATTTATTGCACACACCGGACAAACGTAAGATGCATTTTTAAATTCGTTTCTCGAAAAATGGACAGGCTTACTCGTATTTCCATTTACAAGGTTTGTTACACGTAATTTTAGCGGTGGTCTGGAAAGATAGCCCACACAACGCTCCATTGCGAGAATCAAAACCACGGCGCGCAAAATGTTCTTCCACTCCAAGACAGCTATTTCCCTTGGACAATCCTTGAGTGTGCGTGCAGTACTGCAACATTTTCATCCTAAACTTACTAATCTGTATAAGTATTCTTTCTACGCACTATGATGCGGATCAACATGTCATTTGAAATAAACCTACCAGCGTGTTTCAGGATGGTCATTTTATGTGGGTTTA
>NW_020170511.1:156694-168600 GCF_000524195.1 Echinococcus granulosus | reverse complement strand
CAATTCTGGCAATTAAATCTTCCAAGTTTATTTAATTATGTTGCGAATTGTTAAGCAAAAGACTCGAATATTCCTTAATTATTTTGCCTTAGTTTGCTTCTTTCTGACTTGAAATGCATTTAAATGCTTGCAATCATTCCGTTTACCTCGGTCCAAACAGACCTTGGGTCACAATGTAGTCGGAAGGCGTTGTCACATAGACGTGTGACTTTTTTGCTGCAGGTGTGATTTCTCCTCTGTCATATGTGACAAAATGCGTTTGTGGTGCGAGATTTTCTGCTCCTGTGTGAGTCTGTAGTGGCCACACCCACTCACCATCCAAAGCAAACATCAGTTCCACCTTATATTGCTCGTGAAAAAAGGTTTATACGGGGCGACTCATGAGTACTTCCTGCTTGGCTAATTCACTCCTAAATCATCTACTTTCTATACGCAGATCAGGAGGAAGGATTTGAGAGGAAACAACTTCCGATGATGGCTCACCTGTCGTTGTTTACTGTATAAAGGATTTTCGTGTTTTCTCGTTTAAGGAACATTTCTTTGGCTAAGCGATTCTCGCAGGTCACTAAATGAAGCCCATTATATGACCACAACTTAGTGGCCTTTAGGATATCTTTTAATTCGAACTGAGCATTTTCTTGAAACTATAGCTGATGGTACCACGTAGAGATAAAACTCTCCTGTTTGTGGAAAGCTCTACAAGTAGGAATAAGGGAGAAAAGTCTATTTTCGGTCTCTAAGTGCACGGTTAGCCCATTATTAGAATTATTGCCCAAATCTTTCAAATATCATCAAGTAGAAATTAGCCTACCCCTAACGACGCAATTTGGGTGGCATTATCCTCATTAAACCTAAAATGCATTCTCAGAAGCGTCCAAAATTACTAATCGCGGTAGGTTTTGATATCAATAAGGTAAAGCCTTATTAAACCCGATTAATTACCACATTTCTCGGTAGACAAATATAATGACTTCGAACTGACAGTCCTCAATCAAATCTCTCAAGTCTTGTAAATGAGCCCTGATGTCATCAAAATCCAAATCTTTCTCATTAGTCTAAAAGAGACATCAGCTGGAATTCGATCACGATTTTGGCATGTTACTGACCATTCTCGAGGAATACATCACGGTTTCAACACTTAGTTTTCCTTCTCAATAAAAATTTTTCAATGTTTTATTAAAGAAATTCATCTGTAAACGCCTGAAAAACACTTACACTTAGCATACGTTCCTTAATTAGCTTACTGAAGTCATCAGGTATTCTGTGAAAAGTCAGTACAACCGCTTCTTAATCCAAACTAATCTGGAATTGCTATACCTTTGCCTTCAAGGCATTCGGAGGGATATCTTTCCAGGGGAATAGATAAAAATAGATCGGTTGTTAATTTTCTGCCATGTACTTGCTTTGATAGAGGAGAAAAAGAAGCTGAACTTCACTGATTTTATACGGTTCTGGCTTGTGTGACAATTAGCTTTATCGGCATTGCCCCCAGTACTGGGGAAAAAAGAGAAAAACAAAGATTATGTGGGAGAATGGGCAAGTAGAATGCTTCAAATTAATCAGGAAAATTACGCCACTTGTGGCGAATTAGTAGCATTCTCTTAAGTGATTCCGTTTGTCCTTTATTTTGGGTGTAATGTACACCAACCAACTTAGTGCGACAAAAAATAATCAGCTGAATGCAAGTAAAATGCTTGTCTTCCAGGTAAGAGTCAAAACTTTCAGATTCGGAATATTTGACTTGCTTTATACACTGCTAGACAATGTAAAGCGCTCTTGGTCCTATATCTCATGCTTAAAATCCACTCTTTGATTGGTTTAGTAAAGTTTATTTCCTGGTGAGGCAATCTGGATATCAGTTTTTTTCTATTTGACGTAAGGAGGAGTAAAGAGGAGACTAGCAAATGATGTGGGATTGTAGGAAACACAGGAAAACTCCACACGCACCTTTGTTAAAATAACCGTATAAAGGCTTTCTTCCAACTTCTTGATTATCAAGACCACAAGAAGGATTGGTTATGGAAAGCAGTGGCATTTCTTTGGATGCCAACTAGCTTCCCTAGTTTGTAAAAACATGACACATATCTTAAATCTCTGCAAATTGGTCAGAGAATCTTCCCTCTGTACGCAGGAGTAAAGGAAATGGTGTTTGTTTACTGACTTTAATGTTTTCTGAAATTAAATGACCAAAGGTAACGGTGAACATCAAAATTATGAAATTTAGAAGTCTTTGTCTCCCTGTGATGCCAGTCCAGCGAATGGCCTTCGTTTCATTTTTTAAAAGACGGCAATTTTTATGGACTGACGCTGGTTTTGCGGATACTTTCAAATGTCCGAGAATAACTACGATTACGTATGATTTCAAAGTTATCTCCAAATTGAAAAGGCCTTTGGATCTTCGGAATAATTTTAAAATACCCTTAGCTGGGCAATTCTCTGCAGGTTCGAGTCATGCCATGCATCTTAAATGGTCCACTTTTATGCCTCGAATGATGGCTTTTCTGGGATGGAGGAAGCAGAACTAAGTTATACTAGCAAGTAAATAAGTATATGATCAAATGATACCGATTCCTGATACTTTTTGGTCATGGCCACTCTGTTGTGAATAGATTCTGATTGGCCGATTGAATTAAATTTTTTTGGAAAGAGAAAACTACTTTTCACCCTCGAAAGAATGAACAAATATGAGGATTGCCAATAAAGAGCCCAAATCCTCATTGCGATTTATTTTTAATTTGCTAATAAATCTGTACTGTACCAACCATTTATGTTACAAACTGAATTTTTTACTGGAGTTGAAATAACTTAGAAGAAATTATTCACTAAAGGCAATCTTTTTGAGTACGTTTCATCTTGAACAAAAGACTTTTGAAATATCGTTTTAGGTGTTTTGGAACGGTCTTAAAATTTCGTTAAAGCTTAAGGAACAAAAGGATACGTCATTTGGGGGCGTGGCATTGCCCAAGCCACTGGTTAACCAGTCTCCGACCTAATCACGTCTTTTCGTTGAGCGTGACGTAGGGCCTAAGTTGGAGGCCACCGCAGGGGCAAAGATGACGAAATCTTCTCAACCTTTGTTGTCTTGGTTCCTATATCCCTAACCCCATTTTAGATCCTGTTACTTATAATTGTGGGACACATTGGACGGTAGAAAACGTCTTCATCAAATGATTACTGTTCTACCAAGAATTCATAAAATATACTTTTAATTTAATTTTGGTAATTTGGGTTTTCCTGTAGGACTTTTTCTTTTTTATCTTTAAATTAAAATAACCCAACCCTCCGTGGGTGTTAATATACCTGCGAAGTGTTCCTTCATTACTTCTTAAATCTGCCAGATGACTCTGTGCGGAGCGTTTACCAGTAAAAAGACTAATCATTCCATCAAATGGCCACACTGAAGCAAGAATCTTCTAAAGTACACAACATCCGACGGTGACGAGCCCGATAGACCCCAATTAACAGGTAGTCATTGTGAGTAATTTGAGAGCTTTAAGAATTGAACTGAAAGTCCCCAAAACACATGCAGGTGACGCAGATAACTAACAGGGACTAAAACCTATTTTCGGTTAGGATAAATAAAAAATGTGCGCATCTTAATCACTGCTATTACCTCCAATTTGCTCTACTTCAATGGCTGGGTGTCAGAAAGAAGGATAGTTTTATTTGCCTTATGTAATGCTTTTTCATATAACCATAAAACTTTACTCAAACCTGTTTAATTTTTGCATAAGTTGCACTTATTTGAGTAGACTTTGTGGGTTAAAAGCGGTCAGTCGACGCACCAACCAAGTCGCAGAGTGAGCGCCATCAATTTTCGAGGAGGCGACAAACACCGAACCCCCTTCATAACGGTTGGATTGTTTGTAGGTTTTCCCATGCTACGCAATATGTATCAAGCCTTCTCCACCCAAAGGGCGGAAATCGGAGGTGGTAGAGAAAATCAGGGCGAATGCCGTGTCGGTGTGCATTTGGTGGTATAGTGGAATCGTCAAGGATGGAATGGCCGAAGCGGAGGGGAAATCAAAACCACAATACTCGCTTGAGGTAAGAATATCTACTAATTATATTCCACAAAGACAGCATATAATTAGTTAAGTGATCTTTTTCGTCTATTCAGAGTAAGCCGAGTTACGATGTTGCATCAAGCCCACTGACTTGCGAGAAACTAATAGGGAATTACAAAGTGAAGCATGAAACAGTACATCTTTTCCTCTGTTAAGCAGTAAGCATTGGCAAGATCATCTTTTTGGCGTGTTTCACTGGTTACATGACACTGTAGTTGATGGATACTTCTCTTACGCTTTAATGATAGCGCTGACAAGGAGAGGTTTCTCGTCGTTTTCTCACTGTCATAGCGGTATAGGAAAGGTGCCTTGATTCGGATTCCATTTAAGAACTTAATTTACCTCCGAACTTACTGAATGGGCTTTCTAATGAGGTGATGAAGTTGAAATTCTACCATGTCAGTATTGCTGCCTGTGACTCCTCACTGCAGCGGTGACAAACCATTCAGAAGGAGCAGGAAGTTGCGGGCGTGAGTATAGTAATCATGCAATTAAAACCGACTTCGATCGTGGTTGCCAGTTAAGCTCAAAGCAAATACTTTTCTACTGCTATCTAAATTTTTTTTATAAGTGTTTGCATGATTTCACATTTAAGTTAATAATGATTCAAGT
Organism: Echinococcus granulosus; assembly: GCF_000524195.1. Lineage (NCBI taxonomy): Eukaryota > Metazoa > Platyhelminthes > Cestoda > Cyclophyllidea > Taeniidae > Echinococcus > Echinococcus granulosus. Next base: position 163,921 of record NW_020170511.1, on the reverse strand, counting down.
AACATCAACATCCTGACCGGCAGATGTCACTGATTCCCACGGAGGAGGAAGGTTGCTGATTTTGGCACAAATACCTCCACCCCATCCCTGACAGGAAACTTGTTAAAATATTTTGGCCAGTTTGATTAATGAATCCCATTAATTCCGATTATGGAATGAAAAGATGGGACCTTCCTTTCTGGTGCACATTGGATCTTTGATTCTTTTGAATTGAATTGGGGTGGTGCGGAGCTCTGCATAAGCCACCCTCAAGGCCACTGCATCTTCTCGATTGTTTTGGTCGATCTTTTTACATTTAAAGTTGGCAAAACTATCAGGGAAAAGGAGAGTTTGTTTGTTCTACTTTATCGGTCAGAGAAACAAACTTACAAAGCCTCAGAGCTTGCTGGACTCTGGCAACGAGACGACTCTCATTTCATTCCATCCAAAATCGTTGGTTAAGCAACTTCTACAAATCATAAGCTGTTATCAAAATATTCAATTTTTACTTTTACGACCAAGTTCTCATGTGCGTTAGTATAAGAACCATCGTTTAAGCTGCTTTTTTCAAAAACTTCTCCCAGAGCACAAAATTGGAAGAAATTCCTCTTGTTTTTTTTCTTTTGCGCCTGTAAAGTGTCTTCCAAATGATGGCATTTCGGCCACACAAACTGTGAGATTTGCTACAAGCTTAGTTACAGGGGAAAGATTAAGCAAAATCAAGTTTTTAGTTTGATATTTTTATAAGGTAAAGTCTGCTGAGATCCTCAACCTTTTTTTTGAAAGTTGGATAAATAAATGAACGGATGCTGGTTAGAGATTCCAAAAAGACAGCTTGCACGTTTTTTGTTGAAGTACAGCCTCAAGTACCAGGAAAACTGGCTTTCTGTGCATATATCTTTACCCGAAATGGTGTCTATCAAAAGTTGGCGACATGATCTTTGGTTTTAGGTAAGATAGTTAAATGGCAGTCTAGCTGATGTAGCGAACATGTTGCTTGATCGGTCACATGTACATTAGCCCATCCACTTAAGGTTATTCGTGAATAGAGACTGACTATTTTCTGATAACGCATTTATTTTGGAAAATCAAACCAACAGACCGTAAGCAGAATAAGTGAGAAATTCTCGGACCCATAAACGACAAGGTTTTACATCAGAAATGGAATCACTTAGCAAATAAGCCGTAGGATGCAGGACTCTAAAAGGTTTGAATGATGGCATCACAGTAGAAAGTTGCATCTTTGTAGAACCGACGCCTCATATTCTGCATGCACAATTTTCTCTCCTTTTATTAGTGACGTTGACAATTCGATTGGTCATGACCGCTAGTGAGGATTGGGAGAAGCTTATCCTGGGTGTCACTAAAAATATCCTGATAGCAATGCATATTAACGAAGATTCCGAGGAATGTGGAAATAAATGGAAGGAATAGCGTAATTAAGAGATATAGGTGGGCGCTCACAGTGGTGTGTAATGACCGATAAGCAGTTTTTTTAAGTTGTGGATACCTGGCAAATTTTTTGATGTTGCGGGCTATGGGAGTGCCAGTGAAGCAGTACAACGAACTCCTCGTCCCACCGATTTGACCACTTCACTAGTTAAGCAGTCAGTTAATCGAGATTAAAACGTACATGCCGCATGACAAAGCTATCTCGGCTATGAATACCCTTGTCTAAACGACATCGTTTAGGACTTAAATTTCTGTATTTCTTGTCAAATGGTGTAAAGGATGAAGAGGAATGAAATAAATTTTTGCTGCGCATTGGTAACGCCTGGATTTTAAGCTTAATTAAGATTTGAATGTTAAAGACAGTCATTATTTTTTTCAAATTTCCTCCCTTTTGGTTACATAGTCCTCAAGCATATTTCAACATGCCTGCTACTAAAAAGATTGTTTTGTCTTCGAATTCCACTTCAGTCCATTTTCTTTTAAAAGTGCCATTGTTCAGAGCTTGTCCGTATATGCGTTGACAGTGAACGGCTTTGTAAACATCCTGAATAATAAAACCTGTTTTTATTTACACTCCTGTATTTGTCAACGGGAAAGCCCATCGGAGTTTTGTGCAGAATTAGTTGGTTTAGCACATATTTGCCTGCGCAGACCGGGGACCAATCTATCCCGTTCTCATGACTGAGAGGAAGTCACTAATCCTCCAGGCGAAAAGGATCTCTGATCCCTACAAATTTCGATGGCGTGTAAATGTTTTTTTGCATTACTCGAGCATGTCATGTCATCCTATACTCTCTTTTACCGACAAGGACCAAAAGCCAGTGGCAGAAGAGAATAGTTCTGATTTCGTAAAATTCGTTTGAACTCACTTTAGTTGAGAATTGATTAAAAATGTCTAATTTACTTCTTTCATTTTAACACTACCGACTAGAAAATGTCTTCATAGTTGCAACAGTGAGAGCTATTTGCATCAGCATTAGCCGACAATCATTAGTTGAATGATGATGCTTGAGCGTAGGCATAAAAGTGCAGTTACAAGGTTACATCCTACATTACTAATAGCCTGAACAACAAGCCAAATGAAGTAATCAGTCTGTAAATGCGGTAGTCTTTGCGTTTCGGCATCCGTAATACTATATCCGTGAGGACATCTGCCATAACATCATCCCGTTAAACAAAACACGAAGTCAGCCAGTGACTGGACCCTCAGCCCCTTCAATGCCGATACTTAACCGCGTGGGTAGGCAGAAAAATTTGGCTTTTAATCTTGCTGCAGAACTTGCCCGACAAAATGACAAATAAGGCAAAATTGAACTTTCAGGTGGAAAACGCTTTGGATCTTATCTCTGTAACCGTGAGGATGATTGATCCTCCATCGGAAAGGGAACAATTGTTTCAAGCATTAAGTATTTGAACAAGGCAGTATTTTTACTTATACGCTACTCACTACTTTCCTCTTTACCTTTACTCTTCATGTCTGATTCTGCATTTCTTTGATGAGCTGCACAAAAATCTGGCTTATTTTCCTCTACAACTGCAGATATTTGCTCATTCTAATCTCTAAAGAAGCTATCCCTATTGGCATTGCCTTCCAAGGCTCCATTCTGACTTGCTACAGTTTTTGAGGATTTCAGTACATCTGGCTTATTTTTTAGTAGCAACTTGACTATAAATGTCTCAAGAAATCTAATTTTATGCATTTAGTAGAAATATAAGGAAGGAAAATTTGCTTATGGCTTGATCCAGCCACTGAGTGACCCTAAACACCACTATTTGAGGAAGGTTGCCAAGGTCACAAATACGCCAAGAGTGGGTGAAAGTCGACCCGTGATCGTATTCTCGCATATTACTTGCTATCTATGTGGTTCAAGAAATCTAAAGTAAACATTTTCTGACACTCGAAGTTTTGGGGTTTTATTGAATTTTTATTTTGCGTATGAAGTAACCAAACAGCTTGATACTCTCCTTAAACAATGGAAAATATCCTAAACTAGTATTTCCTTCGTTTAGTTAATCACAATTGCACTATAGTTGTTTTTCTGCAACAATTCTCACACTTTGGATTTAGGCTTGGACACATTCGCGAAATGTGATAAATGATGCAGTAGCTACTTTCTCAGAGAAGTTCGCCGAGTAAATGGGTTGGGGTGTTCCGTGGTATGCCTTTTAGAATTCAAAAGCCATTTCTATCAACTGGTTAGTCACCATCTGATCAGCAAAAAATGTTGCGATGTTCTTGCGAAAGGACAAGGTAGAGGTAGGGAACAAAGTGGTGGTCTTTGCTCTTTGAAGCTCACTACTAACTGTTGAGGCATATGGGTGGCACCCATTTGCTTGGTACTTTAACTGATGCAGAAATAGGTAAATTGTTTCAATACTTAAGCTAAAAATATACTTCGTAAGCTAATGCCAGGTTTACTCTGTCCGACTGTCTCCACGGTCATAATGCGTCAATCTCTAAGTGCTTAATTGCCAAAATTTAAAAATGTAAAGCGGAAATATATCGTACGCAGTCAGTTCTGCTATCTCCTAAAGCAACTTAAGATGCCACCCACATTTGCGAGAACCCCAGATTTTAAAGCCGCCAAGGTCAAATCACAAATATTAGATTCAGTGGGATGAGGTCTCAAAACTGACACTTACCGTAACTGTTGAGAGGTCAATTGACGTTGTTTTACAACTGGCTCTTTGCCTTTCTCAGGATTTCATATTTCATCTATTAAACTTCACTACAAATAACAGCCCAATTCAAGCGCATTTCCATCACTTATAAACTTCGAGTTGTCTCACTTAATTGCTCTCACATTGGTGTTTTGTAAATTGCCCCTACTTTTAAATGGCCAAGTGGTTCTACTGGAAATGGGTGACTTAATGCATGAGAACAGGCGCTTTGTAGGATGCCAAAGGTTTACAGATTTAGAGCCATCTCAACTTGAGCATAAGCCTACAAGCTGGAACAGCACTGTAATGCATTAACGATCTTTCCTGGCGATCAGGCAAACTTAAGGTGTTAGACACATTGGTGTGGATAATTTTCCCCTTTTGAAGTCGGAATTGGTTAATTTTGTTCCCTGAATTCACTATTTTTTGGGATGGGACACAAAATTGTAAATTTTGCCATACGTACCTTCGAATACTTGTTATATCGCATGGTCCCCGCGGTCGCTTTCGCGTTTTTGTCAGAGAAAAAAAGATTCTTTCTCTTGAAGAGCCTTTAATTATAGGGCATAGTTCAAGTACTGATTTTCAGTTGTATCCTGTCTTCTGCCATATTCATCTATCCGGCTAAAACATAGGGTCTCGGATTACTTGTGCAGAAGACACAACTTACCCTCACTTTTCGACTACTTGGGAGCTATCTTGATTATTTAGTGAAATTTCTACGAGGAACGAGGGTGCACTCACGACCCCTATGAGTCTACTGACTGTGCCACCAAAGCAATGCCACTAATCATCATTTTGACTGTGCAAAAGCATTCGTGACCCCTAAATGAACTTTTATAAAAATGATCAAAGATTTTTATGAAAATCCTTTTTATAAATATACAACTGAACTCACTTATTAGCTTCCCTTTGCAAGGAGTGTATTAATAAATGCATTTGCTTACGAACCAGGTCTGTAAGTTCGAGGGAATTCTGCTCGAGTGCAAACGCAGTTGACTTTAAATCCACCTAGTCCGTGCCTTTAGCTTTTTTAGCCAAAAGGCAGTGATTTTTAGTCTCAGGAAATTGGTAAATTTTTGCAGTTTTACAGATATTTTAGCTCGCGATAGAAGAGTATGATCAACTTTTCTAGCACCTAAAGTAAAAAGTTAGCATTCGTTTCTTTTTGTTTCTTCGATCTTTCTTATGGTTTATTGCCATTTTGATGAAATTTTCTGGCTGGATAATAACCTGTGCAAACTAATTTCTACTAAATATTCAACCTCTAAACTGACTGTTTGAGTACGACTTGATGTCTGTGGAAGAGAATGGTTGCATGGAGCACAATAGGTCCCACCGCCCATATCACCTACCAGGGTCTTTTTTCTGCGCCTCTCAATCTATCGCTAAGCGACAAATCAAAGGCCAACTTGTGGGATTAAATTGCCTTAAAATTGAATATATTCTAATAGATCGACGGCTGTAATTTATTGATGAGACTCACCACCGCAGCTGTATTGGTAATATATTTAGGTGCCGGTACTGACACGAGAGGAATCCTTAAATTAGGAGGGGAGGGTTTACCCCGGTCATGGATTAGCTTCATCCATGCACCCCTATTATCGCATAATATAGATTCCAAAGATTTAAAATGGTTTTAAATATATTGAAGCAGATTTTTTGATGAGCGGGAAGCTGGTTTTACTTACTTGATCCAGTCCCCTGCTACACTTATCTGAGTCTTTAAATAATGCCTAATAGGTCATGGCCAAGAAAGATTTGTCCAGGGATGCACCGTTATCGGTGATGATGGTTGTCTCAGTATCTAGTAGGACAACAAGCACACTAAATTAGTACCCAAGTGGCCGCTTTAAGCTAAAAGGTGAGCCACCGCTGCCGGACATGCCGTCATTGATCGACGTGTGCTCTGCCGATTGAAGCGTTCACATCAGACGAATGCATTACAGTGGGTTAGCACAAAAAGGGTCTCCTGTAGATACCTATAGGTTGAATGTCTTTAAAATCAAAGTGTTTTTAGAGCCGTTTGCTTTCTCATTCATTCACTGAATCTCCCATGCACCCTTGATTGGCGGTGTCTTGGGTGATCACGGGCAACTGAACACATACGGTTTGGTAATACTTGTGGTACCACCCGCTTCTGCTCTCAAAACCTTCATTTCTTCGAACTTACTTAAAATTCTTTTACCAAATTCTAAAAAATGATGCGTACCTTATTTTGCTTTGTTTAACAACTGAAATTTGCTCTAGCAGCCACTTCACCATCTCTCCGTTTGCTGTTAAGTTTCTCCCAAATCCAATGACTTAGCAGAGTGACACTACCTCTCTTTTCCATACCTTTGGGAAGCAAGTTCTTACTGTTTTATTAAAAAGACTACAATTACCTTATTTTCTAACAGGAATTTACTTGACTTGGCTAGAAGATCGTTTGGGATACACCACTTGAAACCCCTATAACACAGGTAACAATGAAACATATCAATTCCAAATGCTAACTCTAGAACATTTTTAATGCCTTAGTTGGTTATTTTTAAATAATCAACGTGAAAAGAAATTAACACCGAATTTGCTCTAAAAAGTTAAATTTATGCCGTCAAGACCAAGTTACAAAGTAAGAACATCCAGCTGAAATGCCTGAACCAGGACAAAGAGATGACAAGCAGGTCATGACAATGCCAAATCTGTCAGGGGTCGGCTTGATGACACGTAATTACAGGCTGTGTCCTGAATTCCATGGCCCTACCGTAATCGCATTATCACGTAACCATGTCATTACTCACTAATCCCTACTACTACAAGGCATCGGAGTCGGCAAAACAAACTCGTAATTCATTTTCTTTACTCCATGTTATTAAATTGGAAATTCCCTGATTGGGATGGGAAAACATGCTAAGTTATTTTATCTCTAATAATTGAGCACCTGCTTATTACTTTAAGGCTGTCGTGTGTGTCAGTTTATTTGTGGAAAAGCTCGGATTTTGTGTATCTCTTATCGTTTCACACTGAGCACACCAGACGTGCAGAAAATTTGCACCAATGGAAGGAGATGGGAGATGGAGTTAGGCTCACTTAGGACCGCCTGATTGACTTCCCACCTTTTAAAATCTTCATTACAACATACTTCATGCTAAATAA
>NW_020170511.1:103160-156594 GCF_000524195.1 Echinococcus granulosus | reverse complement strand
AGTTAATGTGTTTTAAGGGCATTCCAAATGCGGCGGAAAATTTACTTATGCCACACTTTATGTCTTAATAGATTTTGAAAACCACTAGGTTTATGCTACATCTCTTCCGGGTAGAGGGCGCAATTTTCCATTATATCTACTATTCTATTAGCCATTGGATTTGGAAAATTGTTGGGGCCATTAAATTCGATCTCAAATTGCCATTTAGTCAGGAGGATGCATCAGCCGTACTTCGTTACCAACCATTGACTGTAATTTGCCTTTGGCTTGTATCCATCGAAGTTGGAGAAGTTTTAACTTTCGAATTCGCCTTACCCGTTTGCTTGACGGTTGATTGCTGTCTGATTTGTGATGGAATATGCTTTTATTTGTACTCAAAGTTCTACTAAGCACACCAACTTATTAATGCTTACTGCTATGCGACGTATCCCACCCGCTCAAGTCACGCTCCACTTCACCTGCAAAAGTCTCTGCTTTGGGCGTACGTGTGTGCGAGGAGAGGAAGTGTATGCGGTGGAATACAAATGGGTTTGTTCACGGGTGATGATTCCTCCCAGTTGTGACCACCTTTTCATCGTATTAGACATCCGATGCAAAGCAGAACTTACGGTTAGATAATAAAGTGATTCAAAGCAGTGGTAGCGGAAAAGTTTTTTTGCTTTTAGAGCTAAACAGTTGCATTCACGTACTTTGTCAAGTCGGATAGGTCTTAGATTACATGTTTAGATTGTAATTAATCTTTTTACAGCTATTCGAATGGATGAGCTTATGCAATGGGTCTTTTGGGGCCGAGATTTGACATCAGTGAGGCCCACCTTTTATTGGGTTCTGCTTTTTAATCACACCCTTAATGTGTAGTTGTCTGAAATCGGTTTAAAGCGTCTGGTTAAAAGCCTTAACGAGGATTAAAGAGACATAAAAGAAGTCCATTTCACTGAATCACGTGATGTCGTGACGATGACAACTGAGTCTACTCTAAATATTAGCCTTGACTTTTGCTTCGGTCACGTTCTAACTGTAAATGTGACTTAGACCCCATTCTCCGCCTGCTTTGATAGGCCAGATCAAATATTGGATCAAGCAACCTGTGTTTGCGACCTGTCAATATTAAAGCTTTGGCTTCCAATAATTCAACACGTTTAACCCTCTCCCTCCTAGTAAAAAAATTAGAAAGTTATTTCAGATGTTTCCGTCCAAAAAAGACTAAAATACGCAAGTTCTTAACCGCGTGATTTCTATTCTGCTAGATTTAGGGAAAATCTTTTAAATCACCATCCCTTCACTTTTTGCTGCTATCTTAATCCCTCATTTGATCAGCCTAATATTAGGAGGAGGTCATTAACTTGGTTGCCAACATCACAGCGGCAATGGCTAATTTGGTTGGGTCATGAAATTTAAAATGAATGAAAATGATTACGTTTTTGAGTCCGTAGGTTTGTAAAATAAAATTTAATAAAAATGACGAGAAAATAAGATTAAGGTCTCTAATTGATAATGCCAGTACACTAAAGTACCGAAAACATAACAATGAATATCAAAACCCTCGTAAACCACTTCTGGGCAGTACGTTCTGCTAAAACACATGCCGCAGCTTCCTCAAACACCATGTACACCGTACTAGCAGCTCTGAAACCGAGTGGATTTCGGTTTCTACAGTGCATTGGCTGCAATCACATTCATCAAACTAAGCCAACATTTAGAGAGCTCGAGCAGGGCATTTGAAATTGCAGTAGAATGGCAGAGACCGCAACGATCCCTAAAGGCTCTCACTAGTGGGGTATGAAATGGCATCTCTACATACTTTGGGGTGCATCAGAGGGAAAACCACATTAAACGATCAGAGTTAGCTGTATTGAAATCTGTACGGGTATTTTGATCGTCATATGCGCACAAAGCGGGAATTGGTACTTCCACACCAGTACTACCACCACCTGTAGGCAGTGATGAGGTTAAACAAACGTTTGCTAGGTGTGTGGCGCGAGCTGATAGTCACACTTGAAAGTACGTGAAAGTTAAATTTGCCTAATTTCTTTTTGATTTATCTAAAAGAAAGGCGTCAACTCCGGAAAGGTGATAAGCCAACTCGGCTTACTGTGACGCTTGATGAATTTGTTGAACTCTGTATCTAACTACTCGAGTACTTCAGCCTCTGCAAGTTGCGATTCATTGCGGTTACTGGCCGAATATTGGTTCTGGAGGGAGATTATGGCCTCTAGGCAAGGAGGCTTACAACTGTGGTACTGTACAACCAAAGCGTCAAAAATTAATATCCCATTGCGTGCATCAACCTATTCGTTGTTTTAAATTACTGACTTCTCCTCAGCATGATAAGGTGATTTTTAATAGCCACACGAGCAAGCGGTAATTTAGTCAAGATTGCATACCAGGAAGTGTCATTTCTTACGTAGCGAAACGTTTTCTGGTAGGTATCAACCAAAGGCATCTCCCTATGCTAGAATTTAAGGTCTGTAAAACGTGAGAAAATGAAGTAAGATGTATCATTTGGAAGTTCGGATCACTCCATCAATGGGAGATCACTTATGCGGCGAATCCAACAAGTGGTGAGAGCAGCACCCATGCATATGGCTTTTCGGAAGCAGGGACTGAAAGGCATAAATTTAGCCAAGGTTAAATGCGAATACCCCACAGCAGATGCTTATTTCAGCGGCTCCATGAGGCAAATTTTATAGTGGTTCTCTCCGGAAAGCACCGCCATGAGAAAGCAGAAAATTTGAACCATATTAGCAAGTGAGCACAACGCTTTGTGCGTACTTTACTGTGTGTATCTAAAAGGACTTGACTCACGTCTTGTAAAATACGACTGTTCAGATCTTTATCCTTTCTTCCTGACAAAAAACTCTCATCTCATAAACTATCCATCGAGGATAAAAGGTGGGATTCAAACTTATCCGCTTAATTAGCCGAGTTTGAATTAGTTTCAGTGATGCCGAAACTTCTGGTATTCACTTTTGCCGAGTAACAGAATATACTACTTTTACAATGTCGCTCTGCTAGATGGTGGATATACAACCATTGAATGAAGCTTGCATTAAATTCTGGAAGGTGCTCAACTCTCGATTATGGGGAGTTGTAGTTCCCCACCACCTAATACAATCCAAAATTAATATCCTAGGAGTAATCATAAATGTGTGACGTGAATGACAACGAAGCATTTGGTTTGCATCGATATCAAATGGAAAAGTTCTGTGGGACATCTTTTAAGCAAATTGACACCGCCATCCATGCTTTAACAGATGATAAATTATCCACAGATCACAAATGTAGTCTTTGTCTTTTTCAAGTTACCAAAACGTACACTTTGCTTGTTGACTAACTTTTGATGAAAAATAACTTTGTTTCTACACTAAGCGAACACCTTAATTATCTCCAGCCTATCCATTAATTTTCAACCCCACGCTTCGAAGGCATGCATACCTTTTTGTACGTGTGGCGGACAAGAAATGGGGATGTTTGCTAGAAACCGAAAGCAGGTAGAGGTTTTATTCACATTTAGTAAAACAATGTCTGGCGTCTCCCATTAAAAGCTTCTTCTTGAGGAAATCTGGCTTTGGAGTGGGAAGAAGAGATCGTCTCCTCACAATTCTTATCCTCTGAACCCCTATATTGGCATTACCTCTAGCGGTAGTGATCTACTTTTAAGAATCAAGCGATCGCACACTAGATAGAATGGATATCTGGGGTACAAGGAAGAAGTAGAAAAAGGGACGGTGAGGAGACAAAGTAGCCAGCAAAGTGGTATTTGTACGCTCGATCCTCCGCAGAGGAAAATGAGGGATTTTGTAAGTGTTTGTATAGATAAATACTCTAAAAGCATTTAAGAGAACCATTTTCCTTTCGCACACTACCTTTTGTAGACCTTGTCGTGCCCCACATCTACAGATACAGAGAGGCGTCTTTTAACAATAGATGCTTAACTCGTCTTGGGAGTGGTTGATTAGACTATATATTCGGTCAGTTGCCCAATTTGCAAACCGGACCAAAAATGCCAGCAGCGTTTGGGGAATAATTTCAATGGACACTACTTATCAAGTTGATGGTATCCGCCTTTGTCAGGATATAACGGTGAGAATGGGATCCTCTCCTCGATTTGGATTCCACCGAAGTGGGTCGCCAATTATGTTTGAGTGTTAGGCTCTGACACCATGAACAATTCAACAAATTATATATTTGAGTAGAATAATTGCTAATGAATTTCAGGCACTTTGCCACCTTGCTGCAGCAGGTAATATAGCACACACAAAATCTGAACAAATTTAGCACCTCCTACATGAAAATATGAAATAGTGAATTAAAACTTGCAAATAAATCTTACAATAAGTTTAAGCCTCTGAAACAACGGCCGAAACTTTATTCCTACTGAAGGTAAATTCACTCCCGCTTAAAAGGTCACTGCAATTTGATGTGTTGCGGAATTTGGAAATTTACAATTCACTTAAAAAGGAGCATTTTTTCCAGCGACTTACGACGTCAATTAACACTAAAGAAAAGTTGAGGTATGCAGATTATCTCTACAAATGGCGGATGGATGACGGCCGATCTTGTATAATTGTGGCTCGGCGTGAGCTTCCAAATGTGCACATGGACTTCCCTTCTAAGGCGGAGGGTAGACGAAATTCAAGGGTGCGCACATATTATTCATTTGAATAAGTCGTTTTAGATCCTTGACGACTTGTGATAGATCTCATTTCACCAAAAAGCTAATTAATAACTCTATTTTGACGCTACAGTTTGTGCCTCGCTGAGTAGAATTATCCATTCATGTAATTTCGCCTCGCTTTCGTTAGCTACTTATATAAGTATGCTGTTGAACAGAAAAGAGCTTTTGTCATCCTAGAAAAGAAACCTAGTGATTTAAGATTTTCGCAAGTTTTTTTTCAGTTTCGCAATGCATTTCTCAGAATAATACACACCGGGACCACAGAAATTATAGAGGCAAAGAACTGATTTTAGGGGGTAAAGGCTGCACTCGCTTTTCGACGCATTGACTTACTACATTCACACGTTTCCATGCCGTTGGTACCTGGAATGTTTTCGTAATATAACCAAAACATTCTGCAACTGCTGGGTAAAAGCAAATTGCTGTTTTGGTGCCTTTCCGACACTAAAGTTGTTCGTAGGTGGTTCTGTTGACAGCTTTTAAGAAATCCTTTGGCTAAGCAACTTTATGACGGATCGTATGTCAACTAGACTTTCAGCATCAGGTAATCCGTGCTCTTTCTGAATGCTCGCACAAACGATTGCTGCATCGATGGGCTGAAAACTACCACGGTCAAGATCGACATCGACAGCCGTTCACGTGGCCACTTTTGAGATATTTGCCTTACTTATATCATAATGTTCTTACAAGTTTCATTATTTTGTTGCCTTTTGTAGATATCTGCTAGTCTTACTCATTTGACTATAAAAGAATTAACTACCATCATTGGCTAGCTGCTGGATACACCAATCACTGGCTACTGGACGTGATACCTTTATACTTGAGCTATAATATCCTGCCTAACCACAAAAGTGCTCACAAAGAGGTAAAGCTTTTATGGGTCTGACTATCCTCCAGCATCGAAGGTCAGCAATGAATTTGGTCAAAGTGTAGCCGTGTCCTCAAAGTCTCTTTCCAGTAGAAGATTAAGTTTGTCAGGGATGTCTGCAGCTACATAAATCAGCTCTATTTCAGTTTACCATAGGCTTGCTCCTGGCGCCTAATATCATCTCGCGTACTCTATTCCAAACCATCTATTCAGTCAATATCACGCACAGATGGACTTTGATTGTGGTACTGTCACTGATAAGGTCAAGGCCAATTAAAATACCCTAAGTATGTAAGAATAGGATTGTCCTGTGTATCCAGCGTCCAGCAGTCATGTTCCCCAGCTTAATGAAAGTTATCTCGTGATTATTTTATTTAGGAGCTCGCCAGGTTTTGTACTAGCACACAAGGAAACAACAGCTTGTGATAACTAGCAAGGCAGCACCCTTCAAAGAACTCGTCAGGATTGGTGTTTACACATAAATGAAATTAGGTTTCAGCATGCTTTAGGCTTTTTCGCATCATGTTTTAGTACTCTTTGCAGAAGAGCTAAGGCAAAAGCACTAACCTGATGGTCTACGCTTTCTGAATGGTAGAACAATCCTCCTACACCAGCTCTAAAAAATAACATCTTTGCACAACTAAAAGTAAAACGTTTTTATTTGGCCTATCAATTTAAAAACTTCGTGTGTTTAGTCAGAATTCCAAAGGTTAGTTCAGCCCTAGCACCGAATAATCGGAAGATAAAAGTGGTAGATATTTTGAAGAACCTAAAAGTTGGTTCGATGCAATACCTATAGATCCTTATCAGATATGGATAGTAGTGAATGACCTGAGAGAACTCCAGAGCTGTTATTTCACCGTTTCTGCTTTATCTTCACCATTGTCTACTTAACGTATCCTTTGAGTGTTCTTTAGTAACTTAAACTTCTCTGGATGCCTTTTAACTCGCATCAATCTCATGCTTTCTTAAGAAGCAATTGGCGGCTAAAATCGACGTCAGATTTAAACAAACTTGAAAGTTGTCAGCGGACGTTTATCTGAAGAGAGACTGGCATGGACATCAATGAATGCTTTTCAGGAGGTGGATAAAATGGTAAAACCATCGTAGTCTTGACTTGACGGTAGGCTCAATAGTGTGAACATGGAAACCGTTGTGGCAGTCACTTATGGAACAGGGGTCTACGTAGCTACACGTTATTTGCTTTGCTTGTTCACTTATCATCTTGGGCTCTTCATTGTCTTCAGGTTATACTTTTGCCTCAGTGGCGCCTCTTTCAGGCTAACCCTTAGAAGAATGAAAAGTCCTACCTCCCCATGCCTATATCCTTTCTTTTTGGATCTAGAATGGGTTGGGTTTAACTTCGCGACTTCTCTTTCCCAAAAGAACTGATGGTGGCGAGGTAAAAGTTATATCAATCAGACTCAAGACATCCTTCGCAGAATCAGGGAGTTTTCAGGACTTTGGAATGGCCCTGAAGCCTTTTGATAATTGCGCGTTTTCCATCCTGAATTCTTAGTAGTCTGCCTTCTATTGATGTAATTAAAGGGTAATATGTTGAATTACAAGACGATTAGTTAATGTGAGGAATTGGATTTACCTAAAGCTATCAAGAAGAAAAATCACTGGATATAAGATTGTAATTTTGGCACGTTTTCTTTTTTCTACTGGCTCCACCTGGGAAACAGATAAGGCATATCTTTCGGAAAAAGGGAACGCTGTTGGTGTAAATGGAGGGAGCGCCGCTGGGTCTTTAGAATTGCACAAGCAGCGCTGACGGGAGTTCAGGCGCTCCTATTTTTGCTGGAAGTAGCAAATTTTTTAAAGACATTTCTACTAGAAAATTGCATGATTAAACACAGGTACCACTCATTTACAGTTTTGACAAAGAGGAACAGCCCAATTGAGGACAGAGAAAGGCTCTAAATTATGCCAAGTGAGGCGGGATTGTGGTGAATTAAAATAGTACCATTGCTCTAAACTCAATCGCACCAGCAGGGAAAGGTGCTAGTCTCAAAAAACAAAGCCTTTTAGGAAAAATGTTAAAATTAGAAATAGCAGATCTAAAAAGTAATCCAACTATTTTCTAAATTTATAAAGTATTTTAAAAGAGGTAGAGTAACTTCCCGCTTCAAAAAGCAGAAGAATACGCAATTCCTAAGACCCGAAGAAGTCAGACTCAAGAAAGGTGAGGGAGAGCTAAAGCTAAAGAAGAAATATAAACGTCTATCCATTTTCAACTCAAAAAGGAACCACTGTTTGTAAAAATTTGAAGCCGTGCAATCATTTCTGTGAATTTCACATCGTTGAAACATTTGTTGAACAGTATTGCATCTGGAAAGGGGGCACATGTAAATTCCGAAGACAGGACGACTGTCCTTTGTACAAGAGACTCTCAACATAAAGGGTTAATAAGGCTCAACATAGACGGAATAATCCCTTCGAATAGTGGCGAGTAATTTTAGGTGGATTTATGTTGGAAAAAACCTTCGTTGTTTGGAAATCAAAAGAGCAGCCAAAGAAATTTGGTGGTGCAATTTTTCTCTTTCCTAGAAGAATTACGAGGGATAGACAGCTCTATATTGTCAGGTAGTGAACTTAATTACTTAAGATATGAATATCGCCGTGTGTTTTGGAGTTATCCTTCACTTTTAAAAGACTAGTACATCAAGTTATTCTTGCCAAATGTGCTTCACGCTCAACGTTCTGCTCTATATACCTGCCTTTACCCTTAGGAACCCTCTGTCCAGTTAGTGCAAACTTTCAAACACACAAATTGCAGCTCTCACTTTAATAATTGCAACATAATTGCTTTTATTATAGCATAAACTTGTGGTGATTTGGTAAAAACACACTTTTTTATTTGTAAAAGGTCCAATTTATCTACTTGGGGTTGTGAGCCATTAAAGTTGTAGCAGGTGCCTCACAAACTCACTTGTGTGGCATTTGGCAACGAAGTGGGTAGAAGAGGATTCAAATGAGATCACTGTTGTCTTTAAAAAAGTGCTTGGAGTACAGAATTCACGAACAATTCCCTACGCCCATGTGCAGCACGGAAGCTTAGCAATTCATCAAGAAGGGCTTTGAAAAAAATATTTGGAAAAAAAAGCATGAGGCTGCGTGGAGATCCTAAGAATATGCAATGAAAATGAAGCACTTTTTTATAATAATGTATTACAGAGACAAAGCTTAACTTTAAGTACAAGGTAAATCGGTTGTTGAAACCAAGCCTGAATGAAGGCACTTTTTCTGTCCTCTGCCTTCTCCAAATGTACGGAGTATACACACCAATGCACTAGCAACAGCATGTTCACCAGTAATAATTAAAAAACTGTCTGATAGATGAACATATGACAGCGTTATAAAATAGGGTTTAAATGCATGTGCTTGGGATCCTGTCCAGTTCCCGACAAGCTTGGCCTTACCTGCCGACAGGTATACGTGAGCAAGGGAAGCACGGCTTGTGGGTGGGTCACAGCCAGCTAATTGGCTAGCGAATAGTGACGAGGGCACGGGCTGCTTTCGGTTGCATGTACCTCAATAATTTAACTTACCTTGGCCATATAGCAAGCAAATACTCACTTTAAGTTTCCAATAGGCATTCAGCCAACAGAAAGGGACTGAGCGGGAGCACAACCCCAGACAAGGTTTTAGGATTACTCATGAAAGCGGGAACTTTTCGGAAACCGAAAGAGAAACGTTCTCTGGAATTACAGATGTCTCTAGTAAGTGGTACAAATACACTCATCAAACAAATAAGGCTGCTGAAGGGAATAAATGAGGCGTTTGTGAAGCCTTATACTGTTCGTTTGACTAAAAAAACCGATTTTATTTAACATTAGAATTAAAATAAAATTGTGTTGAATAATATCCCAGACAGTGGGGTTTTTTTAATTTTCTGACAAACTAATTCGTTACCAAATAGGTCATCCTCGCAACTATTCAGCCTTCAGCAAATGAACAGGTCCAAGTAAACGTTTTTATCTGCGGTCCACCACTCATACAAAGCAAATCAATCTTCTGGAGATGAAGTGGTTCATGCCTTAGAAATAAAGAGGGAGGTGGGAGGGAGGGAGTGAGTAATGAGCGGATAGTATAAGGCCAAATGTTGGTATAGTCCTCCGCTTGACGATACAAAAACACAAAGTCATTCCTTACATTTCCGCACAAATTTAGGACGCAAATAAGCGATGTGATGAACAGACTTCTAAATTTATCATTTCTAGCTAATACAAATGTAAACAAGTTGTTTGCCATCATTTAGGTTGAATATCACTTCAATTTGCGTCTGCTTCATTGACCTTTATGTCTTTTGTAAATGGTTGTGTTCAATCCCTCATTGCCAAAATCGACGAGCCTTCCGGGGTTTGAATCACCTCCTTGAGCGATTCTCATAGGAATTTAATTGTTATAAAGTTATTTTTGGGCTGTGGATTCTGCCATCCTACCTTCTCCGAAGGCTAGACAAAAAGGAGGCTTCTACATTTCTGGTGCCGGATAAAGCTCGGCTTTAAAGCGGGTGAGCTTAAGTGAACAGCTATAAGTTTTACCCAGTACATTTTGGGAAGAGGGGCTCCAAGGTGGGGATGAAATATTAGAAGGTACAACAAAAAGACTAAACCCGTCCATGCCTTATAAGACTTGTAAATGAGCAATCGTCTGCACTTTATGCGTTCCTCCAAGTTACGGCAAGTCTTTGAAGCGAGCTATAACCGATGGTCTAACACGCCGCTTAAGCCCTTTGGGCTCGGATGCATCAGTTCACCATGCCAAATTTATTTTAAAAGTTTAATTCATTTTTACTTATCTATGGGATGAATTATTGATGATTACTAAATTGCTCTTACTTCCAATTTACTTTAATCGACT
Source organism: Echinococcus granulosus (assembly GCF_000524195.1). NCBI lineage: Eukaryota > Metazoa > Platyhelminthes > Cestoda > Cyclophyllidea > Taeniidae > Echinococcus > Echinococcus granulosus. Next base: position 146,179 of record NW_020170511.1, on the reverse strand, counting down.
TAAATGTTGTACTAGCTGCGAGTAAGCAATGTTTCATAATTCTGAGGAGCTAAAAGAAGGCCTCGTCGATGTAGTACTTACATCAAATTTGAATTTTCCAAACAGAGTCCGACGAACTATGATTTTATTTAAAAACTCACGGAGAAAAATCATGACCTTTCTCTGGGTCTTTAGTATTTTAAATTAGCACAAACGATATGTTAATAGAATGTGTATTCCAAAATAAACAGTCTTTCAATACATACTCTTACAAAAAGAACAGCAAAAGTAAAAGAGCATGAGTTTGACCAAGCCCTTTTCCAAAAATTCTAGAAACTTTGCCAAATCCAGCAACACAATGGAGCTACTTTACTCTCAATCAAGCATGCATAATGAAAAACTGTTGACACAACCTTCCCGAGGCCTTCAGCTATCCAGGTAGACAGTGAGAAGGCCAACGTCTTGAAAATGAAATCTTTTTCTACCAGTTGCTTTATTTGGATTGGAATACTGCAACGCAACTGTCAGATTTATTTAAACCCGGTCAATACGCCCTTGAGATGTAATGTTTATGGCATGGCACAATTTTAGCTTTCTATTCTAAATCGTCTACAGTTCCTTGCCAGAGTTTTGTGCGAAGGAGAAACTGATAAGCTTCTTGCAGTTCAATGTGCTACTAGTTGCGTCTCCCATGTTATTTCAAATAAGATGGCTTTGGGGCGCATTAGAAATACTTAATTCGTCAAATAATTTGAGCTCTTAGGCCAAGTTTAGTTAAAAGAGAATAAATTACTCAGTTGTTTAAAAATTTTACGGAGAAAAATATATGCTTAAGCGGACCTATTGCGAAACAAGCATTTAGATACTAAGCATAAAATCCCTACATTTTTTAACCCTCCTATTTTCCCAATAATAAACATATATACCATGTCTTCTTCTGGTCAACCTCCTCCATTTGAAAGGGAGTAACGATGAGAACATTAAATAAGCTCAAAATGCTGAGTCATTAATGTGACTACACATCTTCCCACCTTGGGTAGCCAGCTAAATTATCTTTCTGACAATATTCACTGCTTTCAGAGCTTTTATTTGCTTGAATGAATGATTTTGTTTAATTCCCCTGCCTGCATTGCATATTCATGATGTTTACATTAACTAATGTGTTTCAGGTTTGCCATAATTTGTTTCCCAGTTCTAAATTGCCAAATACATTACCGATCAGATGCTTTAAGCAAAAAATTTTAGATACTTTAATCCATTGCAGATTTCGTGGCATTTTAGCTCACTTTAATTTGATACCGCAGGCATTAGGCTAGACTTTATCCACATAGGAATCCACTTATTGTAATAATCTTTGGGGAGAACTTGACCTAAGTACGGTTTGATTTTAGCACAGAAACGGCCCAACTCTATCGTATTTTTCAGAATTAAGTTATATTTTTACTTGAACTAGCAAGAAGTGGAATTCCAATTAGGTATTCGTCGTCGTTTGGTTGTTGCATGTTCGAATTACCTACCAATAAAATGTAGGAATATTTTAGACAAGCAAAGTTTTTAGGACTTTTCCCTTAGAAATTTCGGAAAAGCTGTATATTTTTTGTATCAGGTTGCTGTCCAGGAAATAAAAGCAGACCTTTCCAATTACAAGAGTTTGCAGGACTTAAAAACACACGTCGAATTGGAACCTTCAGTCATTTTTGACTTGAATTTTCATAAAGTTGGTTGCAGTAATTGTAGCATCAATAATCCGTAATTCCCACCCATGTAAGGGAATACGCCATCACCCTTTTTCAGTCCTCGTAGACGAGTTTGGCAAGGAAAAAACCATTTAGGACCTCAATTGCATTTGCGCAGATACAAAGCACAGGGTTGGCGAATTCGCCTTTTTGGCCAAGTGTTACTACCTAAATCTCATTTTCTCTATTTTCATAGCCCTTTACCATTTTCGTGTTTTATGAGTGTATTTATTTCAAACTAGGAATCTCTACGGAAATTTATCCACATCTTTTCGTTTCACATCATTTAAATTCAAATTGTTAAGTAATTTATCATCGGTTGTTTTAAAATGGAATAAATTCTTCAAAATTTATAATGAATGAATTAATTAAAAAGGAGTAGACGAGTTTTCATCTCTCCCATTTCCGAGGTTGATCATGGAAAGGCAAAATCAAGACCAAATTGCTTATTAGCATAATTTGTAATTTTTAGTCTTCTAAAAATATTTCAAATCGCTTTTCTGCATAACAGAAGAACTCACCTCTAAAAAGAGGTGCCTGTCGTAAAAGTAAGCTTAAATACACCTTTGTAAGACTGCTTGAAGCTTAATACCATGAGAAGTTAAAACATCCGCAGACTAGCACCCTTGCAGACGTAAGACATGACATAAAAACTCAGACGCTTTACTTTTTGTAGTTTATGGAGTCAAGACCTTCTACACCGCATGTTTTCGGCAAAGACCAGCCTCTTCTAAGCCGAGAGTACAAATGCAAGCACTGACGCAGCAACATAAATACGCAAGAGCTCCATTGGTCCAGCTTTTGCAGGTTGATGATTGGTCCCAAGGATTGTGGTGGCATCGCTATCGCATCTGGCGCTGTCCCTTCTGTGCACACACAGAAGGGACATACACAGAAACACAAACACACCCGCGCGCGAATAGAGGCAACAATGCTGGAGCACATTTTCTGCCACCACTGCTTCCACTCTTATTTGGTATGGTAAAAAACAATGGAAAATTCGCCCTCTTTCACCTCTCCCACTTCCACCACCTCAGCAGCCAATAACAGCAGCAATACCACAGGCACTAGCGCTGTTACAGCAGGCACCAACAGCTCCATAGGACCGAATACAACTGTTTTGGCAAGGGCTCTCTTTGATAACAGTGCAGAGGTGGCACAGGAACTCACATTTTCTAGAGGAGATGTACTCATAGTACTCAAGAGGGACCCTCCTGGATTTGAGGGCTGGTGGATTTGTAGCCTTGCTGGCAGAGTTGGGATCGCGCCTGGAAATCGACTGGAAATTTTAGGATCCGTCAAAGTAAGTCCTCTTCTCACCATGATATTAATAATATGTTTTATGGGTTGTCAACTCATTAGATAGATAGAACTATTCGAAGTTTATTTTCATGGTGTAAAATATTTAATTAGTGACAATTTTTGCTTATAACTGTAAGAAGACCTATGTGCCTTGAATGTTTAAGTCGTAGCCCCTCTATGTACTCATGTGAACTCAAACTTTTCCTTAGAAAAGTGTGCAAGGTTTACCTTTGCTGATAAAATCATGCCCAAAATTAATTTAACTTGCCAGAAAGACTCCCTTGAGGAGAAGCTTGTTCAACACTGTGAAAAGTAAGGGCATATGAGAGACAAGTTGAAAGCTGCCGCAATTTCACAAAGGCGAGTTCTCAAACGGATTGTTTAAAAACGTTTACGATTTCTGAGAAATTACACATTTGTGCTTTTCTTGCGAAATTACGTGAAGAAATGCAACCCCTCACGAGCAGTAATTGGGCATCGGTTCATAAAAGGCTTCATCCATTCTAACCGAAGAGTGACTATAAATTAGGCAAGTTCTCCTTTCTCTAGCATACGACCCGATGTTATTTACAATATTTTCATCTTTTACTATGCAAAAAATTCAGATATACATTTTTTTGGCCTAAAAGCTTCCAAGGGTTGGGGTTTTGTCTGAATACCTTTTTTAATGCGGAATATAGAGAAAGTAGCAGCAGAAAGTGTTGAAGTAGAGTTGGAAAACAAAAATAACTGAATCAACAGCCCACTTTTTCTCTTGCTGCCGCAGAGGATTCTTTTGGGTAAACATGGCTACGATCATCTTGAACGGTAAATGATATTTAGAAATTCCCTCTGATTTTTTGGCCTAAACACCTTTGTGCTTGTCCGTATTAGCAACAAATAAATATGCCTAAAAAGCATTGACAACAAAAAACAACTATTTTCGACGATGTTTCATAAAGTCTACCATCTCCACTCGCTCCTGAAGTGAAATATTTTCCCTGTAAAGATAATTTCATCGGAATGTGTAGTTGATTTAACATGCTTTTCACATGTTTCTTGATAGTTTGTAACAATTGGACAAGAGTGTATTTCTTTGAAAATTTCCGCGATGGCATCTTATGGCCCAAGCTAAATGGTGTGGGGTGCGGAATTTCAAAAGTCGCATGCTATCCCAGCCATCCAAATCATTTACTTTCACTGCCTGTCCTCCCATTCCTGTAGAGCCGATGCTTAAAGCATTTTGGAAAAGGCATTTCCTGGAGATGCTAATTTCTCTACGACGGTGCTATTTGAAATGTGGTTGACCGTGTTGAGCTGTGTAGTTTAGGGCAACACAAAGGGAGTTGGTCCCAAAGCGAACAATTTAATAAACAGGAGCACCTGATGAGACAGTTAACAGTTTTTTGCCTTTGAAGGCCACACTATTTCTTGCCCTCCAAACAAATATCCTTTAACTCATCCTGTGTTTTGATAATCTATGCAACAAGGCGCCATACGGTAGCTTTGGTACCCATCTTGTGTATTCAACAAATTTCTGGAAAGTGCAAGCCAGATGATGCGCTATTATTGCGCGCAGATAAAAGTGGGGCTTCGAGACTGCTGTAAATCAGCAAATATTCCTTCATGTTCTTTATTTTCAGGAATTTAAGCAAAAAGATGTGTTAACTTTAATCAAGTCTCAGTTCATTTGGGATAAGCATTCTTAGGCAATATTTTTTATCGAAATCTTTGGCAAGTGACAGTCGCGATTTTTGTTCAAATTTTTGAGCGTGCGCTTCAATTTCTCACACAGAGAAGGTGCAGTTTGGCACGTATTGCTCGTGTGAGCGTGCATTTTCAAAAGCTCTGAGGCAATTACTAAGAGCAACAGGAAAAAGCACATATTCCAATTAAGAAATGAACAAAATTTGACTTTTTAACTTTGGGTTGACGTCCTCTCAATGGTGTCATCAACACTCTCGAAGGGTTGGGTGCATTACCTTAGTGCTAGTTACATTGGGATGAACTCCAACCAAGTGAAAACTAACGAGAAAAGAAATACAAACAAGAGAGGGATCCTATGTGAATGAAATCGTTTTAATTGATAGCTTTAATCACCCGATTATCTGACAGGAGGGAAAGGATGCGGGAATAATGTTCCTTGAGTGACATATCACTCCTCCTGCCATTTGACAGAACCACACCAGTTAAACAAATGTAATGGAGATGAGTCAGAGGGGAGCAAAAGGTCTTGAACAGCTGCACCCTCTCTTGCCTGTTCTTTCCTGTACCCTCTTTCTTTCATCCAAAAAGCACTTTTTGGTATCACTGAAGGCTCTAACTACTGTGCCCTGATTGAAATTCTGTGCTATCCCGAGGGCGTAAATAAAACCTGGCTTTTGACCATGTCTTCTGAAACATTTCAGCTCTTACAAGGTAGTGCTAATTTATCAATGTTATCATTCCCTTTTAGACATTCAGTCTTGAATTTTGTGGAGGGATAAATGAAATGAGGTTCTTTTGATCAACTTGTATTGACTCGAGGAGGGTAGGATTGTCCCTTTTCTCTTTTAGATTACATATTATGGTCGCAAGATTTACTCCAGCCAATTTGCCTTAAATTACATTCGACAATTTGCCCTTGCTGTTACGTGGATCAAATTTACAGGAGTGGCTTTAAATCGGTAGGCAGGGAAAAATTTCCTTTTCTACCTTTTGATTTTTCAAGAATATTAAGGGTGCCAAATTCAAATACTTTTCTTTGAAATTCAACTAACATTTCTTCAGAATATGCCAAATTTGCTCAACCATATTTGAATTACTCTAGTGATGGAGGAGTTTACGAATCCTACATCACAGTCAGGTTCTCCGAAAAATAGCATTAACTCGCTTTCGATATACCACTTTTCTGATAAGCTTTGGTTGGTGTTGTTTGTAGGTGGCGAAATACAACATTTTGTTATGCTACTTATTTGTCAAACAAATTTACAAAATGGAACAGTAACCGACTCGGATTTAGCCAACTTTTTGTTCTCGCATGTCTTTAGGCCAACCGAAAGTTGGAGCTTTGCTACTAGTTGTAACATTGCGTCGACTCGAGCCATAGTTGAGGTCTTAATATGCCCAAGCAGTATATATATACGACGAAAGTGTGCAAGAGTAGGGCTGCTGCTAGCATAGCTCAAAGACCATACGGCAGAGCGGAAGTACGGTTCGCGGAGACCGAAGTGCCTGAGCAGTTAATCCTACTGCTAAATAACTGGCAAATACAATGCGATGTGTAGATTCAAATTTACCAAGCTGGGGACTAGATCACACGGCATGTTACTGAGGGGAACTCGTTTATTTGCACAAAAAATAATAATATTTTAAAGAAGTTTCAACCTAAAGGCCTCCTACTTTATAGGTATGTGCAGCAGCATGATTTGTGCGGGACAAGTTTTAGGCCTTTCGAACAGACATGCGCCTACTTTAACAGCTTGATTTATGGTGAATAAGTAAGTGAGGACGTCATTTGGTAGAAAAAAGGACTAATCACCCAAAATATAACGTCTGACTTTGCCCAACATACTGAGTCTTCGCATCTATATCACCCAATTCACCACCTGCTTCATTATTTTTGCACTAAGTGAGTGTATTCATTGCAATTATAGTTTAACTTTTGTAATTTTTTTTAATTTCTCAAGATGTACTGCTATTTTTTGAACCTGGAGCACAAGTGAGCAACCGCGTCCATACCATGCAATCGTATGAGCCATTAAGAGAAATGACCATTAAAGTCACTCAGTTTCCCTGATCAGCTGCATCTCAGTGTGTTTGAAGTTATGAAAAAAGTAAGCAGAAAATCGTAATCGCACAGTTTAGTCCCATCTTGTTTACGTGAAGAAAACCACACCCAAGGGAGCGGGTGGATGCGAGAGGAATCACTTAGAGGTCTTAAACATTCATGCACGCTGTAAATACAACTTCTCTCGCCTTCATCAAAACAAATGCTAGTGGGAAATTCAATGTGCTTTAGTGAAATACACACCTGGGAAGTTCACCTATCCGCCTGCTCTGGTTTGCTGGTAAGGTCAAGGTCGTACTCACGATGTACTTGCTCGTGTTTCAGTCAAGTACACTTCTCAAAATCGCCTTCGCAATGGTGTTTCTCACCTACCCAATTCCAGAGTAAAGTAATCGAGGGAACGTAAAAAAAGCTACTTCACTCTAGCCAAAATGAAGTCACTAAAAACAACGTTAAATAAAATGACATCCTTTATTGGCTTCGCATTACTTAATGTTGAACTTTCTTCTTTAGCTCAAATTCGTTTAACAGCCTTAAAATCCTATGCTTCCACTTGCGTGTTATCAGGTAAATTTCGACAGCTTAACAACACACTTCTCCATGTCTTGCCTGACAGACACCTAAGGTGGGACCAGGTTACGTACTTTCGCAGAGATTAACCGTTTAATACCTTCGTTAATCCACTTTAAACTAAAGCCGTCAATTATCTCGGCGTTTACTTACTTTAGCATGAAATTTCTGGCTTATAAGTATGGGGATAAGAATTTTTTTCCGGTCTGATAAAGAACAACAGTAAAATCGCTCGACTGAATGAGCTCAAAATCGCGGAACATTGCTGGAAGGGGGTTCATGTCTTTTCACTTTATGTGTACTTCCTTAAACGTTACGTTTTATTAAAAAGGAAGGTGGAGAAGTATTTCCCAGAAGATACCCTAAAACATGGTAAATTTTCATCAAAAATACAAATGAACACGCGTAGTCTCTTTTTTTCTGACAAGTTGGCTGAAGGGATAGGGCGCCAAAAATCCGTCTAACGGTGCATTAATCAAGATTTTCTTGCGCTGCCTTGTTCCATTACCAATAGACCATCTTCAAAGGGTAGTAGCACCACTCATCTGCACTGAATTCGAGAATTTAGAGTGGGGTTTGTGACTTATCAATAGCATATACCACCGCGAACATATGGTGAGTAGTTGAAGGTCGAGATATTCACAGTTTCGAGCATAAATGAGCATGCTTCCAAAAAATGTGTGTTGGTACTATCCGGCTGCCGAATGTCGTTTCGAGACTGATTTGCTTGAAGATTATTCGCTTCGCATTCTCCCATTCACTCATCCATCTGTCCGCTCTTAGACTGAGATATGCGCGCTGAACGGTTGCATGTGTAGAGACTCATAATTCCTGAGATTAAATATCCTTATATGTTGGTAAAATAGACTCATTTTAGCACATTTTTAAGATACTTTGGGGTTCGGAAAACATGTAAGCCACAAACTATGAGTACAATTAGGCATAATGCAATAATTTTGTGGGCTTTTTCAAGTTTCTTGGTAGACACTTTTCCTTTACTTATTATGAATCACTAAAGAGAGGTGAAAGTTCTTTACCAGTAAGCAATCTTCATGCAAGGCTTTTAAGACACGTTATCCATCAATACCGAAAGTTGCGACCGTGACTACAAGCATGCCCATTGTAAGAGATGTCGTCTCTTCATCGGGTCGAATTTTACTTTTTGGGAACCGATGTGTCAGGTCAGTATCACCTCTTGTATGCCGACGACTTATACCCAAACACATAACCCACATTCTAGCATAAGTCATTTAACAGTTACTCCCTACTTTTACCACAAATGGCCAATTTTTAGGTAAAAGAAAGTTTAATTCCCTTGCCTCAAGAAGAAAGAAGTGTCAACTGTTCTTTAACACGTTTGAAGGAAGGGAAAATTTTCGCTAGAATAAATAGGCTAATTTCTTGTTTTCTCCAAAAATAAAATTGGAGAGTTTCTCAGCTAATTTTATATACTCCTTATTTGGTTTATTTTAGTGAGATTTTTTGCCTGGAACATTATTAGGTACCAGACCCCCAATTTAAGGCTCACAGAGGTAAAATTTCGTAAAATCACCCCTAATTTTAAGCCCGTCTATTGGATGAAGAGCTCACCGAGGTGGGTGCAGTTTGTCAGGAAAGAGGGATATTTGTGAGAAGAAAAGGAGACCGGTTTATCATGAGGTAGAATATATATTATTTTGGTCTGAAGGAGAGGGTTGCCTACGTAGCTGTAGCAATTTTGCAGGTACTTATCTAAAATAGACATGATTTGTGGTGGAATCAAATCCATAATATTTATGTCTTGCGCACAGTAATAAAGTTTTTTTGCCGCATTTTCGGTTGATAAAGTCGAGGTTAATTCCATCGTCCTGCAATATTTTACCAGCTAAGAAAGGCTAAACAGTGTAAATATTTAGGAGAATTTGTTTTTTCCGTGGTGAAAAGGTCCAGACTACTGTAGTGTGCTTATTCTGTACATTTAGGCGGTAACTGTGTGCATCCTGGCTTCGGAAGAAAAATAGGTCGGCTTGAGAGACACCGATTCGGCCATTTTCGAAAAAGACGTATTTAGAACATCTCGAAGTTGGAAATAGGTAACTTCTTCGTGTGAAGCAAAGCATCTGCTGGTGGCTGACCGCTTTATGGCTAAACGATGCTAAGAAATTCCATTTGTTTTGACGGTTCCCAAAGCGCCCCAAAATTTAACAATTTTTCAGAGAGGAAAAGTTGGAAATTTAAGGTGAAGCCTGGCTGCAATGCTTGATATTTATTTATAAATGTCTGCAAAAAATCCAGATTAATTTGTTTTTTGGTAAACATGAATAGTAACTAAGAGTAAATAATAAAACTTAAGGAAAAAATCTTATGGACTCATTTGGACTGTCTCTCTCTCTATAATACCTGCCTTTTTTCTATGTATCAGCAAAGTGTGCACAAGAATAGTACAAATGGATGCATTTTCCCACAAGGTAGGTTATCAAGTATGCGTGGGAGGGGCGTCGACTGATTCATATTTATTTCCCTCTACCAGTCACAAAGGAATCTATTTTTTTCATTAACCCACTACATTCTTCTATCACTTCACCATATCTCCTGTCTTTCCCTTTAACATAATAAATAGAATTCACACCTACACAAGGTGGGCTGCAAACAGAATCTGGTATGCGATACAAATTAATCTTCGGGGCTCATTTCTCCTTAGTAACAGGACAGCTTCCTCTTTGTTTTCGGTTGACAGATTTTTGTCATTTGCTTTTAAGTCATGAGAACTTGTTTGCTTTCTTGCCATTTTGAACATCAGAGGCATTTAGGCCTCTTCCTGGTCGCCTTTTTATAAATACCAGACCTGTTTTCTATCCGACTTCATGTAAAATGTCAATCGCCACAACAAGGTCTGATGCCTCTTTGAGGTGTTCTGCTATTTGGAATAAAATTTTATCGGAAAAAATATTCATGGCATTGTTTCTTTTTTAAGATAACCAACTATGACCTAGGAATACTCCGTTCTCGAAACTGGTCCTTCTGACAAACTAAATAAGTGAACTTATTCATTCCTGTTTACCAGTTTGCGTGCGTGCTATTCAATCTATCTTCGCGTTTGTCGCTAAACTTAACAAATTGAGAGGTCATCTCTACTTTTTCAAGTGCAAATTTTAATGACAAGATGTTAATGGTCAAGTTATCAGATCCTCTTTTTCATTGGTCTTTTCCTCCCGAAAAAGTTCGTCGCCTTTCAAACCTCCTTTACTCGACTTCCAAGTGAATTTTTAATCCGCACGAATTTAGCAACTCCTATTTACCTTTTTCTTCCTGGTGTTATTTGACAGTTGGATCATATGCACACTCCTCCTCTGATGGATGCTATATACGTAAAAATCAAGACTCCTTTAGAAATCTTTTAAAGATAAATAATGAATTTTTACTTAGTGTTTACCACATCATCAAATTTGATATTTTCTTACTAAAATAGGCCCACCGGAAACCACACTTTCTCCATGGAGAAAAGTGGAAGAATATTTCCTTGTGTTTGAAAATAACCTCAGAAACAGACCTGAGATGGAGCTAAAATAGGCCTACCAACTACACCTTTATACTTAAAATCCTCATCCACCATCTCCTCCTCCTCCATCCATTCGTGATTTACTTAAGGCCAGGTAAGGCAATTCTACCACGAGGGTTAATTACTTAGCACGAGTGTGTGCATTCTATCATCCCCCGTTTTTGGGTGTGGCCCTCTAGTCACGCCGTTGGAACGGAAGTGGTTGGCTAGCTTCAAATTTGACTTTCCATGGCTTCCATAACTTTGAGATGGAGAAAGAGGTGGTAAATATGCTCCCTTGTTCTCACAGGTAGTCTAATCCAAGGCTGAAGGATCTCATCACACGCCTTCTGTAAGATTTGAAATGACCGGATCGGCTAACAAACATGCCAGAAAGAATAACTCGTTTTTGGCGGATGGGTACTGAATTTGTATCCAGAATACCACAAAAAGTTTGTCTTTGTAGTCCCCGAGACTTTCCTGAAGACAAAAGTAGACATAATATTCGGAAAAAAAGGAGAAAAATGTATATATCTTGCATACAGAATGTATTGGGACTACTGGCCAGGCTACCCAGCAAGGTACGGTGGCCAAAATGAGGTGGCCCTTCACCAAAACCGAGAGTTAAACAACCAATATATTGCTTTTTTTGGCCTGCTAACATGAAACACAGTCGCTCATGACAAATAATGTATTATCTTGGATAGATAGTAGCCTTTTAATGAAAGACAGTGTCTGTACTGTGTTTGTATGACATGCTCTTTATGTCGAAGATATTTTAGTAAAAATTCCCAAGGTATTTAATTATCTAAATTTGCAAATTGGCAATGTATGTAATTCATGCGACAGGAAACCTTGCGATGTCTTTGAAAAAACCGCGAAATTTCTAGTGACTTCGAATAGAAATCACCAGTTTTTAGCACAAACAGTAAGTAGCAATTTTATTAAATTTATATTATTTGTTTAAGTAGCATTACTATCTCTCTGAGTTCGAATGAGGTGCGTCGCGTTTAATCCAACAATGTTTCATTGAGATCTTTCTTCAGCATCGTCGATCAATTTGCGAATCTTATTTTGGAAAAGTTGCAACAACAAAGAGAAAAATAAACTGATATTGGTTTAAATTTTACCCTTTCTTACGGATGAAAGTAACCTAAGTTTTTGTATTACATTACTTTCAAAACTTAATATTTTTTTCACAATTAATAATTTGGAATAATCTGGATGGTCTCCGTAATTTCAATGTGGAAATATTTCCGGAGACATGAATGATTTCTCCTATCACGAAAGTTATGGAATTATTCAGCCTACGGAATCGATGCAGTGAGTTTCATCACGGGGTAGAGGGCATCACTGCTACTTTTAACAATGAAGACATGGGTGCTAACAAAGGAAGATGAAAAGTAAATTTATCCGCATTTGATGAATATGGCCTTGTTGGAAAGTCCCATTTATGGATGAAAATACTCCTGATGCACAAATCATGATAACTTATCGAGATGGCGAACAAACAGAATTTAACCGAAAAAGCATTTTAAAGTGCTCAATTTATTCATTTAACGTGCCACCACTACGGTTCATCTTCCCTTCCAGATAAGTAAAGCACCTACTATCGGTTCAACCTTAATGCAATATTTTGTCTTCTAGAAAGAGAACTTCACCCCAGCCGCCTCCGCTTCCTTCTATTTTGTTTGATATTGTCTGCTTGGTGCCAAAAATGGTGATAATTGGCACCTAAGGAATATGGTGAACAGGGAAAAGGCAGCATTGCCAGCTTTCCTATCCTCATGTTCTCATGTGATTTTGCGCTGTTCGTGTAATAGGAAACTTTTTATCTCCCCACTTCACAGGTTTTGGCTGTTGATATTGATAGATTGATGGATGGAATTTACATGAACGACTGATTTTAGTTAGCCAAGCCGAAAACCACACGAATTTCTCTAGTGACTCGATGGTTGCCCCATGATCAGCGGCAGGTATTTTGGTGGTTCAAAATGCAAATAAATGCGGTTTCAATCTTGCCAGAATCCATGCTAAATACCAATGAAGCCCGTCAACGAATCGCAGATCTCTAGAAAACCCCTACATAAACATTTTGGCTAAGGGCCTGAAATTTCGCTACTGTTTCCTTAAAAAAATGTACAACAAGGTGCTTTTCTTCTACGGCTTTGATGCGTGTTAAGCAATCAGAAATTGAAACATCTTTTGCCATGTGATGCGAAATTCAATGTTGGGAGTTGTTTGGTACATACCATGCAACTTGAAAGTCCAAAAGCAAGCTGTAAATATCCACTTGTTATGACTTCTTTGCAAAATGTGTAAAGTAGACTTTTTTAAAGTTACTTTTCAATTGAGTTCTCTACCCCACTATGCTTTCGAGGTTTCGCTCCCCACTCGACTAGACAAGTTCCCTTCCGCCTCTCCACCCTTTGTGTGGAAGTCGTTTTCCACCACAGCCAACTGGTCGTCTTTTACTTATTCACATTTTATGAGTCTTTTGGTGAATTTTTGCCCTTCTCTGCCTGAATATCAAAAAGAGGAAAGACGAATAACTTGCAATTTATTGTTTTGCCCTGGCCCCATAGAATATAATGAATATTTGGGTAATCGAACCCAAAAATAGAAGGTCAAGTACTATATTTTCTAAAAATTTTCCTACAAATTGGTCTATCTTCTCAAGTCTGACTTTAAATTTGCAAAACATTGAAGTTAATTCTTGAAAATAGCCTGAAGTATGCTCAGATAGAGTTAACAGTGTCGTTTAGCAGACCGCAAAAAGCTCATGTTCATCTGAAGTTTTATGGCTAAGACCACGAATTTCCCCTCTGGGGCCTTTACCGTTGTGTTGAATGGTACTATGGCCTTTGTTTTATAGTTCGACGTGGGCGCTTTTGGTGATAAATTGTCCAAAATAGGCACCATATGTACTAATTTATCATATTTCTGATCGAATTGTCCATTTGAATGAGGTGATTGCAAATGTTTGTATTATATTTTAAATGAAAGCCAGGTACTTCCAAGTATTGCCCAATTTACCTACCCCATTCTAATCTTCTTTCGCCAAGTATACTAAATAAGTGGTACATCTGAGGTTGTATTCCTCGCATCTAATCAAAAGGTGCTCCGTATAATCTCACATTATACACATTAATTATGCCATTGTTTTTCCCAAATCTACCTCATCTTAGTTTCAAATGCACAAAAAAAGGAATCACTTGGTAACGTCTAGTTCCAAAAGAATTGATATGATCCGTATTTCTTCCGTTTGCCACCACAAAAAATATAAATGGCGACATTTTAAACAACAGACAGGGCGCCTTAACTACTAAAAAAGGCATTTATCACGACTCGAGATAGTAGGTGCGGGTTTGAAGTTGTGGGTCAAGTTTTATTCCAAAATATGGTCTAGAAGTTTTTTCGTACATTTTTATGGAAAGCGCACTCGATTACTAAGAAAGGAGTTGAAAAAGTTTGTGATGAAAGAACAAATTTTCTCAAAAAAGATGGGTAGCTTTAGCATTAAATTGGGGAGGTGAAACTTCTCCGTTGCATAAAGTGGTACGATGTTTCTTAAAGTAGCATTCAAGCAGCCGGTTAAAGCGAACAACTACTGAAAATCATCCTTACCTACAATGCTTTGTCTCCGTAAGCAAAAAAATTTTATCCAACAATCCTCGCCTCAGCCTCTCTTTTATTTCCTGACCGATCGCCTGTTCCAATTCGTGTGAGGTAGCCTACCTACGATAAAAATACGGTGAAACTTGGCACCTGATAATATATTATCAGAGTACCACAGCGAATGAAAATGAGACAACATTCTCCCCCTCCTCTCTCTCCTTACTTCACTACATGACCAATTAACTGACTGGCTAGCTCAAGAGGAGGCTTCACGATGAAGGTTTGAAGTCTCGCATCGAGCTGCGAAGTCTTATAACAAAAGGACCTCCATTCCACTGATTCACGATGGCTAACTCTCCTGTCTGTTTATAGGAAAGTTCAGGACCTTCTTCTTGTGTGTCCCCCAGTACCTTCGAGGCTTGTGATGAAGGCAGATTATAGGCAGATAAGTAGATTTCGTGAAAGATGGTTGAACGGATACATCTCAGACGCAGTTGATGTTTGGTCCCATTGAATAGAAGCCTCCCAATAATCAACTCCGTCACCAATCAGCTACGTACTACACACAGACACACCGAAAATAGTCTTTTGCATGCCTTTTTCCGTTCACTACGGAATACGCCAGGTCGTTCCTCAAAGCTACACTGAAAAATGCGCTAACACTTAGCTCACCTTATAAACGATAACCTTATAAGAAAACTAGCCACTCTCTCTGACGCTCTCAGAAGCATTCGTGCTAATGAATCACGTTTATTTTATGATGTAAATTAGGAAAATCTATTCTATTTATTGCCATTTTCCTCACAGTGCCACAATTTTTTGGGGTTCGAGTGCAGTTGAAATACTTCCTTTCCTTATCCATAGTTAAAATTTTCTCGAGTGAAAGAGCGCACATTGGTTGGGATTTTAGCAACTGAAGAGTTAACACTGATCCCTACTACCTTAAGAAATTATCTAATGTTCTTCTATGCAGCCGAAAATCCGGACCGTCGGGGGCAGGACTACAACCTCACCACACACGTCAATAACTACAACGGTGACGGCGCAGGTGAATCCCCCCGAAGTTGACCCATACGACGTGTTGCCAGCAGTGATTGAAGTGGCTCCTCCAATTCCGCCTCATTCCAGCAGGATGGATCAGTCAATTTATGCAAACTTTTACGAGAATTATCCACCCGGTGGGGCGCTTGATAGTCGCAACGGATCCCCGTCTTTTCGAAATCCCACTGCCCTGTCTCGGTACATGTCTTCAAAGCCGGAAGAGGGTCCGATCAAATCGGTTTCATTTGCTGCTCCCAAAAGTACTGCTATTACTAACACTGTCAACTCTGCTACGGAGGCGACTAACTCGCATTTAACTGCAGAGTGCAACAGCAAGGATCATCAGGTAAAAACTTTTATGGCGTTTGAGGTCCGGCTTTTTGTCCTTATTCATTCACCCGCATTTACATTTATCCTTCTGTTGCAAGGCATTCAACAGTCCGTCTTCACTAATGACGAATCCAAGTGTAAATTCTCCATAGTGTTGAACAGATATGCTCAGTTTTGACAGATCCAGTTCTTGAGATCTTCTTGTTAACAATAGACTTTGACAGAGCGCATCTGTGCTTAAGTTATATTTTCCAACTACAGCGAGGAAGAGGAACAGATTTACAATCTTACGGACCGTTTATTGATAAAGCATGAACTGGTGCATATTTGTGTGAGGGTGAATACCGCCTTTATCCCAAAGGGTGCGATCAAGAGCTAGGGTTTCAAAAAAAGGACTTCTTTGTTGCTGTCACCAAGTGTACAGCCGGAGCACGGTATCTGCTTGTGCGTTCATTGACTGGAGCGTTCAGTGCCCTTCTGGTCACCATTCCCACGTACTCATAGCGTTATGAATGGCCTTGACCTTACCTTAGTTAGTAGTACATTTGAAGCTCGCCTCCATTTCGTATTGGTCAATTAGGCGGATTCAAAGCGAGTACAAATGGGTGAATGCTCCAAAACGTAAAGAGACTCAAATTCAGGAAAGAAAATCCTAGAACATTTAGAGTGGAATATTCTTCTAAAGCAGTGGGCATCCCAAAACACTTAAAAATTCAGGAAAATCGGAACATTATATTCTAGCAGTACCAATTGAACTTTTGTGCCCCACCACGAGTAACTGGTTCTTTTAAAGTAATTTCTTTATTTTCCCGCAATTCTTACAGTGAAGTTTTTCCTCCCCCCAGTGTTGAGATATTCAATCATTAGTGAGTGGGTTGGATATAATAGATTTGGATGATTTTTTGCAAGTCTGACTATCATCCAAAGCAATCTACCATCTCTCCGTCGCACTTTATTTCAAAATGTATTAATTAAACAAAGGAGTAAGAAAAACATCTTAACTTGATTGATAGCAATGAAGGTGAGATACTCCTAGATGATTATTAGATGTTGAGGTTGCCATTAGAAAATGCTTCTGTTTCATGGATCCCTCATCCAAAAGTAAATAACCCCAAGTTGGACACAAGTTGTCACACTTGGCGTCAAACGCTCTGGAACCTTGCCGTA
The DNA here is from genome assembly GCF_000524195.1 of Echinococcus granulosus. NCBI lineage: Eukaryota > Metazoa > Platyhelminthes > Cestoda > Cyclophyllidea > Taeniidae > Echinococcus > Echinococcus granulosus. Next base: position 129,171 of record NW_020170511.1, on the reverse strand, counting down.
CGACTCCGAAATCTTATATGGTTTACAATTTGAGAAGAGAATCTCTCTGAAGCTAAAGTCATTCCCTCCGCAAGATGATTTTACAGTTCAAAACACCTCTGAAAGTAGCAATCTTTATATCAATGAAAAAGGGTATAAGGCACAAAATTTGATGTTTAGGTGGTTGAATTTTACCAGTACAGCGTGGGTTATCTCAGTTCAAAGTAAAGTCCGGCAGATGATTAAAGGAAAAGCTTGGCATTTTACCTCAAACTAGAGGCGATGGAGTGATGCAAACCTTTTCAAAAATCCACTTTCTAATAGATAAACTCAACATTTCTTTTAAGCTGCTCAAACAATACTTTATTAAAGTGGTGGAAGTAGAACACTTAGCTGTGGTAACTTACCTACCCGCTTTGCTTACAAATACGGAAGGATGCATTTCGAAAGGGTGGGCGACTTATTTTGAGACAATTCTTTAATAATAATATTGCCTGGTGGACTGGCATTCAGGTGGAAATCACCTAAAGGAAATCTATTCCTTTCCTCTGTTTAAATATATGCAGATTAATTTTCCCACTTCTAAATGGCTCACTGCTTAAACTTTTTTGTGTACAGTGGATTCCCTTACGACAATGAGGTGGCATGGAGAGTTGGTCAACGAAGGTACACATTTTTTTACTGTATTCACTTGAGATGTGGTTTACAAGGAGAATTTTAAACTACCTTACTCTAGAAGGTCTGCTACGTGACTGCAGCGCAAAAGCTAGTGCTTATTTCCTTTACGTTTCTGAGCTTTAAAATCACGTGATACACCACTTTATATAGCACGCATTTTATTTGATAACAGGCTGCATAAAATTTCGTTACAATGGGCACTGCAAATAGTACGACCGTAAAGTCATCTTATGCTACTTGTATAGTTTGACTGATAGGGTGTGTACACACGCTGATCGCTCCACTTAATGCCAATTTCCTGTTTGTAAAAACTTGAGGTAATGCATTTACCCCATCTTGCCGGCCATTTTGAAGTATTTTCGGTAAAAAGGAGCTTATTATTCCTAAACAAAGTAGACCGATCCTTTTCCCGTGTTTGGTACGAATAAACACGTCAACTTACCCTATCACTTGCTGATCTTTAAAATCTGTGCTCAAATAACATTATTAACTAGGGCATTACAATTTAAAAGCTCATCAGCTAACTTTCCCCCGAATTGTTTCTTGATGTTTTTTTAACTTAGCTGTAGATTGAGTTTTTGTGTCTTAATCATCAATTCTTTTTATAGTTTTACGAGTTTGAGGATTGCCGGTTTATAAACAAACTTCAAACAGTAACGCATATCTTATTTTTGAATGTTTACTGCAACCTCCAATCCTTAAAAGCATATTCTAGGTTTTGAAGTATCCTCCTCCAAAATTAAAGTTTGTCACTTTTGCGGGAAAAAGTGAAAGGCACTGTTGATGGGCAATTGACATCCAGTTACAGGCCGGTAATAGAACCGCCTGGAGTATGAATGAAAAGTGGACTGTAGCACTTAAAGTCAGTGCATTTTGGAACAGGCGAGTGTAGTGTGGCGAGCTGAAGTGTTTTATTCGACATGAAATAAAATACGCGTCTAACAGGAAGCGACGTCGACTGAAAATAATTGAGTGCTAATGGCATCCGATGCCTGATTGCTGGGCTTTTTACTTCCCGCCTTTAACTAATAGGCAAAAATATGCGTACACATTGCTGATGCAGTATCCACTATCTCTGTATTTTTCGTTTTATGGTCAAACCTGAGCCATTTGCTTTTCCATGAGCTTGTAATTACAAAATAATTGACCCGAATTCATGTTTTAATCTAACAGCTAAGGATTTCCTTTATCTCCAAATGCAAACGCCTAAAATTTTTATGGCTTGTTAAAAAGTGATAGGCAGTGTTCAGTTGGAAGCTCAATTGCCCAGCAGTTTTATTATGTGTTTTTGGCAATATATGTTTTCCGCTGTTAATAAGTGACCGGATCACCACAAATAAGCAATGATTTTAAGGTCACTTAAAGGTTAATGGTAGGTAAATAAAGTGAAATTGCGGGTATTGGTGCTCAATAGTCGCATACGCCCCATATAATAAAATGCCATCAGGGTAAAATGTGACCCAGACCCAATTAAATAGCCTCAAGTTGCACTCCTTGCCTTTTCCGGTATACAGGGTTTAATATTTGCCCAGATACGTAGAATTAGTACACATGTGTAGGATAAATAAGTAGTGATACGTCTTCCTTATACATTCAAGGGTCTTCAAAATGAACAATTAGAGTAGATGATGAGCATTTTTCTCAGACTATGTCAAAAGGGTGTGCAGTACTCAAAGAACCCTGAAGCAATATATTGTCATAACTTGTACAATGCGTGCAAATGGTTAGTTGCATTACAGATCATAGAATGACGGTACGGAACATCGTACTCCTCATCCCTCTACTTCCTTCTAAATACCCATTCCACAGCTTGTCTGCATTGTGAACTGAGTTTGGCCCGGTCACAAAGATGCAACAAAGATACATGACATTTAGAGGTGCAGCATGCGGTAACGAAACCTAACATCTACAAATTGTTTGCGTTTTTTTATCCCTGTAGTAGATTACTTGGGGAGGATGCAGCACACTGGGGAGACATCTTTCCTCTCTCCGATCGTGGCAAAGCCGTTTTGAATAGGTTGAGGGCAATGGGATGAAGACAAGATGTGCCAGTGTCTAATGTGAGTGGTGTTGAGGGGGTGCGCTTGCGCCTGCATTGACTGGAAGTGGAAGTTTGTGGAAGCAACTAGGTGAAGAAATGCCACATCGTCTGTTAACAGATGCAAATAAGTTTTGGGGACTGCGAATTAGGTGTTCACATTCATCACGCATGAGTGTCATAAAGACAAGGCGCCAGTTTTTTACTGTTCACCGACTGCCTTGTGGTGCGAAGTGGTTGCCGTGTTGGTGCGTCAAGTGAACCAACCTATAAGTGGTGCTTGCCAAACCACTGAATTATGCACAGTGCTTCATCGCCGGAAGACTGTGCTCCCTTTCTGTATGTGCGTGGCTAATTGGCGACAGAATTGATCACCGGGAGGTTTTGACTCATTGATGACCAAACAATCGCTACGTCTGAGATTTATCCATCCACCTTTTCCGCACCCCATTTATTTGTCCATTTACTTACCTTCACCACAGACCTCGAGGGTACTGGGAAGTATACAGGATGGCGATCCTGAGCTTCGTTAAAAGCAGACAGGATGTCCTTTTATTATAAGACTTTGCGAATTGATGCGAGAATTTATGTCCCATTGTAAAGACTTCTCTTGAGTTAGTTGGACAGTTGATTAGTTATTTAGTAGTTTGGAGGAAGAAGGGAAGGAAGGAATTGGAACGAGGGGATATTTCCCCATGCTCATTCTTCGTGTCTCACTGATGATATTTCTCCAGGTGCTAACTATTACTGCTCCATGGTGTTAGGTAGTCATACACACACGAAAATAAAGGTGTAGCAAGAATGGTTAAGTCTGTGCAATTTTGGGGTTATGTTCACAAGGCACGGTAGATTTTTTTGCCTTATCGTGTAGAGGCGGTGGATTTTGATGATGTATTAAGCTCTATTAAGTTGCTTACAATTTTCTAGAAATAAACTTTTATTAATTTCACAACTTTTTGCAGGTACACAATCTTCATTTGCTTATCCTACAGTAGCAGCACCTTCACCATGTAAGACTATTCCCAAGTTGGAGAAATATCTGCGTTAAAATATTTGTGAAATCCTGACAACGAATGCACCTTTGTCCCTTTCTGTCACCATGGAGATATTGGGATTCCCAAAGTTAATTTGGTTTTGAATTTTCGCCTTCTCAACTCATGACATATGTGATACTTTCTTCAGGTCCTTTCTTCAGAAAACCACATTTTTGACTTCGCATATTTTAAAATCGTCACCAGTAAAGTTGATGAAATGGCACTCGATTTTTACCTTGCATTTCGTGCAAGTAAAGTGATTTGCATCAATTTAGGCAGCACGAGATGATACTTGTCATAAGTCCTGTCAAATTAAAGTTTAATCACGAAAATTTGTGGCTTGTAAAAACTGCTGTTAGTCATTTATTTTCACAAGGGCAATATTTTAACAGCTAATTTTTTGGACAAGCTGCATGTAATGAGCAAATTCTGAAGTGAAAAAAGCCAAATCCTTGTGTTTTTATCTTAGTGCTTAGGAGTGTCAGGGAAGATACACTCATACAATTGTCTGCATCGGCTACAATTTGTCCTCTGGACATACTCTCACCAAGGAGAGGCAGTCTGATGACATGTCGGGTAGTCATTGTTACCTAAAAGCAGATGGTGCATTAATTTTCTTATGTTAGCACCTCGACCGCCCAAAAATTCACCAAAAAACCGTTTCTACTTATAAAGCTGATTATTTCTCCTGAAAAGCTGTCGGATCTCCAAAATTTTGCCCATTTGTTTTGAAGATTTATTAATACAGGAAAACTACGTGATCTTAAAGTGCCTCTCTTGCTCTTTCTCCCCTCCCCGATTATTATCGCCCCTCCAAACCCATTTTTGCATTTGCTTGCGCGCTTTGGCATGTATGCAACTATTTATCAGTGCACCCAGAAATCCTATCTATCAGTGCGCTTTCCCTACAGCATTTGCAATTTCAGTGCTCTGTCCTTCCCTCCTCCCGCCTCCTCCCAAAACACTCATATCTACTTGGAAGCACAGTCCACTTTCCACATAGAAACTGCTTGCATCTCCATTCATATATATGCGCATGTTCCTTCCTTTTGATTCCGGTTTTTAACTGTTGCTGCGGACCTGGATGTCTTACAGTGATGTCCTCCAATTAACGGAATGGTATGAATGCCTAGAAGTGTATTTTTGTTTCAAATTGTAAACAAAGACGCCTTCCGACTATCGGAACTTGGAAGATAGATGGGGAACTTGAAGTGTTAAGCACTTGAAAGGAACGAATGTATTTGCTATAGTCCTATTCACTGGCATACCTGAAAAAGTATATGCACACTTAGTTGATTTTCAGAGGCAAATTTGTAAATAGAGGGTAAATACCTTCGCAAGTCAGTCTGGTTCCATAAATAAATAAATAATGCAAAATTACGGCATAATTTAGCTGACTGTATCGTTAGCAGCAAGTAGAACTGTCAACGTCAGTCTTACCTTAATGAGGAGTAATTAGCAGACATGGTTGATTTGAGGGAACGAATTGACACTTTTCAAACATTTTTTTTCTAAAACTTCCTTAAAGTTAGGAATGTGATAACTTTGCCTGAAACAAAGAGAAAAAGGTAAATATGGCGTGTCAAAATTCTATAGATCAACACTGATATGAAAGCAGGTGTTGATTGCGCCTTAAAAAGTAATTAACCATTATTTCGACAAAGAGGAAAAGACGAATTTACTCCAAAAGTACGGAAACGTAATTGGTTTAATCGGATAAGCGCCCTTTTATGTCAGTAAAGTCTCCGAAATAGCATTACGATAACAATAATATGGTCTGTGTATATCGGAAGCGAATGCCACGCCCAATCTCTGGCATTCGCCTTGACTGCTATCGGCAATTATTTGCAGAGCTATGAAATGTTCCGCTTCGGTGTTGGAAGCCCTTTTTAGTTCTTGAGCCCTTTAATACCGTGTCAAGTCGATCCTCCCTAGCATTTGTCTCTCTTGCCTAATTACCATAAAGGAAAAAGTCGTCAGTCAAAAAATCGAAAACCAACTCTTTGCACAGGTTAATTCTCCTTCAAAATAAATTTTACTATCTAGACAACCGTTTTGATTACCGTATTGTTTACAGTAAGATCTGGTTCTCATATACGAATGGGTACGAAATGAATTTGAAAATTTTGCAGGTACACTAGTTATCCCCTTCCTCTAGTGGGAAGTTCGAAATTTAAGGTACTTTAAATGCCTTCTTTTAGCAAATGTCATGGATACATGAACCCAAAGCAGTCACCTGTTGGTAGTTTCGTATGGGACTTAAATAGCTGCCCACTGTTTCTTAAAGTATCACCTTCAAAATCTACCTTCCCATTCCCAGAAGTCAAACACCTACCGCAAACCACTCTTTTCTACTGCTTTGACTGCTTAAACGAAAAGCCTCCCCATACTTTCCTCCATTTTTACCCCACTTTTACTTTTCAACTGACTGTCCGTTCTGTTTCTCTTGTGTTTGACTACCTGCTGCCAAAAATGGTGGTGGTACCTAGAGAAATATGATTGGAGTAGTGCGAAGAATGAGGTAGTGGCTCCTCTCTTTACCCTTTTCTTCCTATCCTAACCAATGTACATAATCCCTCGTTAGTGAGTTTTGTGGTTTGGAGTGTGAAGTCTTGCACTGAGTTGTGAAGCCTTTCAGGAGAGGGACCTCCTTCCACTGTATTTACCAGTTCCTGCTCTTTGATAAACCAATTAGAGTTCTCTTGCTGATCTTCCAGTACTTTTGAGCTTTGTGCCGTAGATATATAGATTGACACACAACTGCAGTCACTGTTTGGGTCTCATCGAAATAGCACCTCCCAGTGATCAACTCCGTCACCAGTCATCTAAGCACTGCACACAGAAAGAAGTGCATTGTGTGAATCAAGTGCTGCGAGAGCCGGAGCTGGACAAAATTCAATGGTTTAGCCGTCACATATCATATGTTGGATCGCTTAGCGTGCTAACACGCTGTTTCGTATCACAAAGCTGTGAAAAGATTGCCGAGCCTCCTGGTAACTATTCATCGTAAACAAAATTGGCTATCTCGTTTTTGTGCAACAACAGTGAAAATTGCATACCTTTCTCACATCAAAAGTGAATACTGATGTTAATCATAATATTTTACGCATAGACATCCCTTTTCATTGAATACCTCTTTACTCTTCTTTTCTTATGGAAAAACAGGCTTCTGGAAAAGAATTTTCGAGCTACAGAGTTATCGCGTAGGCCACTGCATAATGCATGAATTCCCAATTAACAGTCTTACGATAGGAAAGAAATCTTTAAGACTGGAATTCTATTCTGTTTGGTGCGAATTTTACGTGGTGTTTTGTTGGTTTTTATAAACAACAACGGGAAAATATTTGCCATCCGAAAAGTCTGCTAAACCTTGGAACTTGGTATTCATAGGATATTTGAGGAAGGAAAGGAATCAAAAAAGCATGCTCTTTTAAAGCAGAATGATTATTATAAAAAGATGACTTGTGGCATTTTGCTTCGATAGTCCATGTGTGAAGGAAAGCATAAAGCATTCGGCTAGGCAGATTAAAAATCTTGACGGAGGAAACTCCCTGTTCAAAAATACCGGACATTGAGGAGGGCCTGAAAAAATTCCACATGATCAGCTAGACACTTGAAATGTGAAGAAAGAGGTAAATATCCAACACTTTATGCATTTCAGCCAGGCGGAGGTGGGTGGAGGGGGAAGTAGGGTGCTAGAGTCGCTAAATGGACACAAACTATTAATTCTCTTCGAAGTCCAACCAGGGATTTTCTTGGATGCAAGATCTCGCATGATTGAAAAATGAAAGTTTGCTTCCGTGGGTTGCTTCAACCAACGTCTGAAATCAGTGTGCATGAGCTTTTCCGTACTCGAGTCAGATTTTTCAGTTAGTGTATTCCCAATCAACAAATATTTTGTTAATTTTTTGGCTGTCCTATTTTTTAGATTTTTCACTTATTGCGCTTTTTCGTGACCCTATGTTCGTATTTTTGTCCTGACAGTGCAAAATTTTTAAGGTTTTCTGAGAAAAAAGTGATATTTTTACCCCTTTTTAAAACCCTTTTTTTATTTGACTAATTTTACAGTCCTCAGAGATCCTCACAGCCTTAATAAGGTATTCCAGTATGTGTAAGTATAGTTTTTTGTTAGTGTATGCTCAGCAGGCCATTTCTCGAAATGGAAACATCAACAGGCCCGCATAATTTTGTGTACATTAACACAAAGAGTATGTCGCTGCAATTTGACTCGGATTTGTACGGAAAAAAATATCTGCATAAAAGTGAACTACTGAAGTGATAAGTCCGGTTAAAAGCCTCACGAAGTATGTCATTTCAAAATTCATTTTTCTTTTTAAAATGGTGACTTTGTTTCAAAGCGAATTGAAGCCCCTTTCCGCCTATACGTCTGCTTAAATCGCATAGGTTCAAACAATTTCTCCTCAGTGGATACATGGTCAATGTTCCTTTCAATGTTTTCAAGATATCCAGGTAACGAGGTAACTTGTTTATCAAACTATCCACTAAACACAATGAGTTTTCGTTCAAAACGCGAAACATTCTTTGCCACTTGACCACTGGTAAAAACCTATTAAGTAAACCGTTCTCTTCATGAAGTTAAACTCCTTGGAATATTTTCTACTTGGACCCTCTGTCAGTGCTTCTAATGTCGTATACATTATGAAAAATGTTAATTTACCTTGAAGTTGGGAAAAAGGACTGGCATTTATATGCAAGGACGGTGAAGTGTTAAGCAGGATTTTCAAAAAATAACTCGACTGTGACCTTTGAAAACAAGTTCTAATAAAGCAGTCATGTATTGGACCACAATTACCAACCCCTTGATCAATCGATCACGAAATGCTGCCGGTTATTTAAAGCAAAATAAATAACTTCTTGCCCTTTTCAAAGGACCCAAAATTGGCTATACTACTGCACATGAACTCAACAAACAATTCTAAAATCCCCGATAATGCTCACATTAAATCTATTTTTGGATAAAATATGCGGGGCGATTTTGGCATGCATTGAAGTTGCTGGTGAGATTGTGTCTATCAATAAAATTTGCCCACTTTTTTTAGGATACACATTCTTCCGAAAGCATTCCAAAACGATCAGTGAAGCGATCTGGTCTCAGCTCAGTTGCTCAGGCGAGCAAACACTCAGTCCGTTTCGTAGATCCTGCTCCTCCCGAAGCTGATGCGAGCAATCGTTGCCGAGACTCCACCTGCATGAATATTGTCGCTGAAGATAAACTTCCCTCTGATCCTCCTCAGCGTCTTACGGTCTGTTCTGGCCATCATGAGGAGGTAAGACTTAGCCCTGACCCAACAGATCCACCTAGTTCGACTGTGAATATGGAAAATGGACCTTTGTCAAACCTTCTCACAGTTCCACCCACGTTCAGACTGACTCGGTCCACATCAGCGCCCCTTTCCGCTCGATTTTCCAGACCTGCCACTTCTTTTTCCAGTTGGCAACAGACCCATTCGCGAATAGAACTCCTAATCAACGAAGCTCTTGCTTCAATGGAAAGATTTGAAAAGGGTGGATCCACACAGACTCTGATCCAGAAGATGTGCAATTTCGAACAGGGTCTTTCAGCAGAGTTATTACATTTGGAGCAACTTTGTGATACATTTAATAGCGATGACCTGGTTTTGAATGATTTTCTTCAACAAGAGAGACAAAAGATTGCTAGATTGCGTGATGGACGTCTTCTGCAAGATTTTCAGCGACTTAAAGAGCCAAACCCTGAAAAAGGATTCAATGCGTTGGCTTTCTCATTAGAACAGATTTCGTTGTCCACCCAAGCCATTATTGATACCGTCCAGTTAAACCGGTTTGATTGCGCTGACATCGAACACTCAAGACGTGGTCAGCATATGGAAGACAACTTCGGCTCTCTATCTGTCAGTGATCGAGAAGATAGCGCCACAACTAGCTTAGATTCCAACGATCCCACCGATCTGTCTGGACTTTTGCACGTCTATGCTGCACAATTCCATTCTCACACCCTCCTGGTTCGAGGAACAGCTGAGGAATTTCTTGGCTGTCTTCGGTGCAAAGTAAATGAACCTAGAACTGTGAGAGGCTACCGCCTTCCAACGGCGGGCGTGCTAATCGCAAATGCGAAATTCCTCCTCCGATGCTCAAGCCAACTGGTCAGCCTTGCGGCTAACCTTTCAGCAGCTCTACAGAGCCTTCCTCCCTCCGAAGTTTCCAACTCTGCACCAGACATCGAGAAGCTTAGAAGTGGCCTTGAAGCATCTGGAAATGCAGTATGTGAGGCGCTAAAGGGTTTGATAGCACAAACAAAGGACGTGGCCGGTTGCCTGACCTCACCTAGTCTAGATTTGCCTACAACAGCCACCACACTGGCATCAAAACCAGTGGTGGTATTGGGTCCAGAGATGGAGCGTCTAGTGGGTGCTGTTCAGGACGTGGTGGCGACGACAGAGGGCCTTCGACAAACGGTTGCTAATTCTTCTGCCCTCCGAAATAGTGTCAGCTCTGTAGAACGCTGATGACCGCGAGGCCATTCCATCCCACCTGCCGTTCATTCATCTAACACCATTTAGCCGTCCGCGAAAATTGTCCGACTGTTGATGTGTGTATGTGTGAATCAGTCGATTACCTATTTTTTCTAAGTTGATGCCCTCTTCCTACCTTCTATTCACTGGAAGACAGATATGTACAAATATGTGTTGTATATAAATAAAACAAATCCTCATTATTCCATCTATTTAATGCCCAAGCTTGCATTAGAAATCCCAAAGAATATCGCGTTAATTTTTGGTTCATCGCATCATGGAGGGAATGAGCTTCTTTTTTCATTCATCAGATGGTATTGATGCGGGTCTTGGTATTTATGGGTTTTTCATCCACCAACATCCAAATCAGTGAAAATATCCTTAAGTCGTCATCACTTCTCGCTGTTTCCTACATCCCATCTTACTTAATACACAGCCTTTCAGAGTTTCTAATCACTTTTTGAAAAAAGTTAGTGTATAGAATGAAGGATTTGCCTGAATGTGCTCTAAGACGAGTAACTCTCTCGACTCCATGCTCTTGTAGCTAATCAGTTTGTTTTTGTAAGCAAATCACATTGCATTAACGTAGTGCCTTGACAACAGGTTCCACATTATGCTAGATGTCCTAGCTTTAAGAATAAAAGTTTTGTTTTTAAAAAACACTTTGAAATGGTAGCTCTTAGTCAGGTGGACTAAACGAGAACCTCTCCATCTGCAAATTGTGGTGGCATATGCATTCGGCTGTTTTTCTCGCACCAGTTTCCATATGTTCGTGAAATTAAGCAACAGAAAACAGATCTTACAAAATCTCTGAAATTTTTTTACTTTTTCTGTTAGTTCAGGTCCATTTACTGCCAAAAATATCCATTTTCTAGAAGCAAATTATCCAGTGCACTCTCAACTTTAGATACAAATTTAACTATCTGTAGACACCTCTGAGTGGCGTTGAGGTCCTGCCAGCACATTTAACCAGAAAATTTATAAAAATGGAGGAATGTGTCAAGTTATGTCTATTATGGATACAAACACATCAGAGGTCGGGTTCGACTAGAACACCGGTCTTTGTTTAGTTGACTAGCTGGTTTACCTTATTCTGGGGAAAAGCGTGTTAAAAGTGAATTTAAAAGTCTTAATGTTAATTCTTTTCTTCGAATCTACCTCCCAGTATTACGCTATCACTTGCTTAAGAAATGCTTAAAACAGCTTAAATGACTTTTCAGTTCTGTGAATAGAAGGCGCGAGATCAGACTGCTTGCAAGGCACGAATTCATTTAATAAAAGAAATTGTCTATTTAAATGTGAAAGTTACTGCCCGATGCTGACCTAATTCATGAGGCAAAAGTAGTAGTACTCAGTAGTGTGAAAAGTTTTATTTTTAATGGCAGCATCTATTTACAAAACTCCCAAGATCTACCATTTGGGAAACTTTTGATGCATTGGAAGACAAAAAGAGACAAAAAGCAGTTCATCTTTGGGGTCTTATGAGCATCCTTTCTCAAAATGATGGAAGAAATGCAGAATAGGGGGAATTTTTTCCTTCTGCCAACTTGAATTAGCAGGGAGCAATGTGCATCCTCTTTAGTTGGCTTTATGCTCACTGCCTACATGCTAATTAGACTTTCTGCATGGGCAGTAATTCATGCACATTCTCCATGCATATGATATAGTTGACACGGTTCATGCAAATCACCAAAGCGAACGGTTTAATCCGCCTTATATATCACTCACTTTCTTACTGCTTTAATTTACGAACTGGATCATTAGTATCTCCAGCCACTCTTTCGAGGGACCTTCAATGTCCTACTGAAGTACTGCATTATGTCTACACATAGAGGCTGCTTTTAATCCACTTTACCAGTTGTTTCAAGACTTTAGCTACATTTTTAAATAATCACATGAGTGTGTACTTTACTGGGATTAGATTGACTTTTCCCATTAAAAAATTTGGTTATTTTGTTAATTTCTCGTATGTTTCCGGGAGACAGAGCCTTTTATTATGTAATTTTGCCTTTGGAATGGTATGAATTACCCTAACATTTCGGAACAGCAATCCTCCGAATTTTCTTACTTACTTCTAAATATAAGGAGTGATTTTAGATATTTTGTTCTTTTAATAAACGAATGCATATTTTAAATTGGACTGCCCACTATCAACGGGCACCAAAAGAATGCAGATCGAACCACTCGACATGGATCTGCCTATAAGCATCACTACACCTCTACTGTATCTTTCCCATTCGGATGCAACTAAATATACCACCTATCAACGTTAAACATTTTTAAATTACCTCTCACATTGGTCTTGGGAGTCCCTTAAACGGAGGCAATGTCTCAGGCCCCTTGAAAAAACCTTATTTATGGTGGGACGCATTGTTTGGGGTGCATCTACATGATAAAGTATCTGGAGCCTAATTCAGACAGAATAATTTATTTGTCAAGTCCAAACATACCTTCTGAATTCTTGGCATATTTGAAATAGCTTAACCCTAAATATTGAGTACTTACGTCTGGGATAAAAAATATTCTTCATTTGTGTTAAAAGCCTCCTTTGCCTTCCAATTTTCAACTACGTCATGCTCAGTTTTATTCATTTTAAGAATAAACGTATTCTTATATAGTCTTTTTGGCATAAATCTTTAACCCTTTTTCATGACAGTGGCAGAAAACCAAGCTTATTTCCATGACATGTTCTGTCTCACATTTAAGGTGCGTTCGATGGAATTTAATAAAATTAACATCAGTAGCTTTGGCAAAAAACAGTTGCATCACAGACTAATTTGGCAGTGAACTGTATGACTCCGTGGCAACCTGGAGTCTGTATTTATAACAATAAATAATTCCTCTAGCATCTTTTCCCCCATTTAGCCGGCTATTTCACAGTATTAGCGGTAAATGTCACATCAACTTTATGCGGCATTTATAATGGGTACTTTGCTTTCGTAAAATATGTTCTTTGCAAGATTCTGTTAGCATTAATTTAAAAAGGTGGGCGTTATGTGGAAGTTAGGGCATTTTTGTCTATTGCTAAAATATGTCGAAAAGTAAATGGGCCATTTAACAACATATTTAATTAAGCATCATTTTTCACTATATCAAAGGTCTACGACGTCTCGGCCAATGGCCTTCTAGTACCTGACCAAAGTTGCTTTGGTGGGCATTTAGCCAGTCACTTTGATCAACCAATAAGGTTTCGTGATCATGACCAATCGCAGCTTAGTAAATTATGTATTCACTAGACGGCCAATTCCGCTAGATTAAAATTAGCGTTATTTTTTGTAATGAGTCTCTCAATTTTGTCCTTTTTGCCGCCTTTTTCTTGTTTTCAAGCTATGATAGCTGGTAGTTGTTTTGTTTGAACCTGCTGTTATCCCTGCAGGAATGCCAGTATTTCGATTTTGCGATATTTTGATGCAAACGACATCCAGTTTAGATGACACATAAAAGCATATTAAAAAGGTTCGGTAAATGCTGTTTAACTACTACACTGCTAAATATATTACCATGTGAATGCTGCAGAAAGAAATTTAGGGTAATAGTACAGGTTGTTCTCGGTGAACTAATTTGTAAATGGGCAAACAGCTTGTACAACAGAGGAAGATTTCCTAAAGATTACCTCAGCTTCTAATAAAACCTACTTGGTACAGTTTTGATTGTGTAAGGAAAGTCAAGGGCTAGGCAACGTATCTAGAGTAAAAGTGTTTAAACAGCGTCGTGTTCCTGTGTACATCCATTCAGCCGTTCATGAGCCAACTTTTGGATATTAAGGTGTTGTTCGTCGGTCACTTAATTCAAAGACAACTCTTAGATAATAATCATAATCGGTCGGCATGATTCAATCCAAACTACTACACAACAGAGTGTATGCTTTAGGGCACTTATGCTACAAGGTATCGCCTTGTGTCCTCAATATTAATTTCATTTAGATGCACTCCTTCACAATATTTTGTTGGATTTCTCATTAAGGAACAAAGAACAGCCAGAGCTCGCTCATTCTATTCGCTTGAAATAAAATAAGTCTCTCTAACTATAAAGACGACAAAGTTTTAAGGGGTAACCCAGATTATGTATTAGTGACAGCGCTGCTGTCTCTATCACTGAGACATAAATGAAGGCCTATTAATAAATGAAAGCGGTGGGAAGTGGATTCTGTTCGGAGGTAATAAAAGAGTCGGGGATTTGAAATCTACTTTTTGATAACGACTTTTAGTATGGGTTACTGGACCGACACTGGGAACAGGGAGAGACGTAAACGGAAGCATCAAAAGTTTGCGAAAAAATATTGTTCCAAATTTCGTTAGTAATTTTGGAAATCTTATCATCTCAAACGCATCAGGCAAAGTAACCAGCATTACACTCTACCTTTCCTAAATAGTGTTCCCATTTTTACTTAACGCTATTTCTGAAACCAAAAGCCCTTTCTGTGTCACTTTTATTTCCTCTTCATCCAATCTTTCAAGTGATTGCCTGTCTAGCACGAGGAAATGGTGATTATTGCCACTTAGACATAGATATTAAGAGGAATACAGCGATTAACTATTAGGTGGTATATCCCCTTCACCTATTCTAACTAACGTACGAATTTATCAACAGGTTTGCTTAGCAGAATGAGACGTGGTGCCTTGCGTTGCATTGCGTCGGGTGATTTTCAAGAAATAAGCCTTTTTGCCGCATGATTAATCAGTTCTGGCTGTGTATGAAGAGGTCAGTTTTTGGGAAAGCCTCAAGTTTTACCTCAGTATTTGGTAGCGACCAAAGGCAGCCAAAAATACTTGACCTTCAACAAGAAATAAGAAATAATGTCTTCTGTCTGCAGTGCACCACACACGTACAATGCAGTCCTTAGTAAATGAGGCAGGGTGCGTTTTAGAAACGCGGAGTGGGCAGTGAGTGGATCATTTTAGACTAACCAGAGGTGTGAAACGCAAAACCCATTTCTCATTACAAGCAAATCATTCAGCACGGTCTTGAAGGATGAAGTAAATAAGGAAATGGTAGTCATTGAGGATTATTGCCATCAGGTGATGCATGATATGCGGCGCCCATTTATTTGGTAGCTTTAGCCTCAACTTTCTCAGTCGGTGCGGATACAGATCAACCGTTCTATCATCAACCATGTCAGGTGTTACGCCAAGGTTTTCTGGCACGTTAAGCTCAAATTACACTCTATTAACAGGGACACACGGATTCGTATTGGCTAGCTTGGAGCGCCTTCTTCTTCCTTCCTTGTTGACACTTCTACTGACACACGGGAAAATTTTATTTAACTCACTGAAAAGTTTTTAACAATGCATAATTTCATCGAAAACGTTGCAAAGACTAAAAACAACTGTTCAACACAGGGCTTCTCATTGCTTTTTTCCCTAGAATGCAGCACAAACAAGCTATTCCCGGTATTCCATGAGAACAAGTGTCCACTAGCAGGCTTACCACAGTTTGCTTTGCTGGAAAAATACGCTAGTTAAGTCAGCATTTTAAAAGAGGAAATGAAAGGTTAGTCAAACATCGCAAAATCTGGGAGGACTTTGAATGCCTAAAGGATTTAGTGTTAACGGCAAAAAAAAACAATAGCCTAAAAAAATGGAAAAATGAATCTAGCTCTATAAACACAATTCTGCAAAGGCAAAATCTGTTGCAAATGGAGAGATTTGTTGAAGTTTGATTATGCACTTGGGCAAAATGATTGCTGTAAGGCGGCCAATATATTTCAAGAGAAAGAAAACTATATATGTGGGAATATGAAAAATTCATAGTTTGCTCTTTGAGAGACAAATTAATGCATTTGACAAATGTAAGTATTTTCTAATATAACAGTCATTGTGAATTCCAGCAACTGGTAAAATTTGTGATGTTTTTGCCCCATTGTCTAAAAATTTGATTCTTTTGCTCATTTTGAGGAAGTCAAGATGATGGTAGCTACTGTATAGAGTTGGAAAAAATAACGTTAAAGAAGTGCCCTTTTCTTTGGGGCTTCAGATTAAAAACCAGTGTGCGGGCTGAGTATAAATTATTTCACTCGACTTATTTGTTCTGTATCAGCCCTATGTCTGGACAAGGTAAATGTTTTAATAAGATTTTAATAAGCGCGTTTTTGATACTGTGTTCGTTTTTGTATTCGACGATTTTTAATAATATGACACAACCCGTCTTCGTTTATTACAAAAAAGAGTAATTTTGGATTAGAAATTATTTAATCTTGGAGATATATTGCCATTATCTCAAGCTTTATCGTTAGAATTACGGGAAATCTGTATGCAAATTTAAAACGCATTTCTCATCTCTGAGTGGTTCATGCGCCTTTTACGCTTTATGTCTGTCGATTTCCCCCGCCTTCAGATATTTGCATTAGTTTGTGTAAAGGTAATTGCTTTTAAACATATTGTTTATAGTTGCGACGTTAGTGAGTTTCATAAGTGGTGTTGCTCGAGGTACGTTGCTACCCATGTCTGTGATACGTCTCCTTCATCATTGTAGGCAGAAAATGGGCATTCTCGATAAGATTGCAGAAATTGAGCGTGAAATCGCACGTACACAGAAAAATAAAGCCACAGAGTATCACTTAGGTCTTTTAAAGGCCAAATTGGCCAAATACCGAGCTGAGTTGTTAAAACCCGTTGATAAGTCGCAGAAGGGCGAAGGTTTCGACGTTCTCAAGTCGGGAGATGCACGTGTTGCTCTTATTGGCTTTCCGTCAGTGGGAAAATCGACTCTTCTGAACGCTCTGACCTCTGCAAATAGCGAATGTGCTGCCTATGAGTTTACTACACTCACTTGTGTCCCAGGTGTGATTGAGGTAGACTTTCGTTGTTTCTCCTGAGAGCATGATTTAGTATGAGGGAGCCAAGATACAATTGCTAGATCTACCTGGTATCGTCGAGGGAGCTGCTCAAGGCAAGGGTCGTGGTCGTCAGGTGATTGCAGTGGCTAGAACTGCTGATCTCGTGCTCATGATGGTCGATGCTACGAAACCCCTCATTCAACGGTTTGTTGCATTCTCGTTTAGATGTTTTACTCGGTCTCATGTTTTAATACATCGTTGCGAAATTTACCCATTTTTTCACTCCTCTTCTAAAAACGGCTTCCCGTTAGTGCAACTCTGGTGCTTTTTTCTATTTGTTCGTTTTTTTTTTTTTCTAGAGTACACTGCCCTTCGCATTGTTGTTTATAAGATTAGGTCTTGTCAGTTCTTTTGCTTGTTCCTGGTCTGACAGACAATCATTTTCCTTCACTTATATAAAGTTTGTAAGTTTAACAAACGGCAAGGGTTACCATATTCGTTGTTAGTATGGAGTACCTATAGCTTAAGTCGACTGTATGAATGATTGTTCGTTTCTTTGCTTTCACTTCAGGGTGAGCATGAAACTGCTTGACATATGCACCATTTTCAATTCGAATATATTCCTTTTCGATGCGGTAGTGATGTTTCCATGCAACTGCCTCTCCTTAAAATGGTCCTCTCCGATCCTATCTGTTCCTTTTTTATAGTGAACTTCTCGAAAGGGAGTTGGAGAGTGTGGGGATTCGTCTGAACCAACAGAAACCCAACGTCTACTTCAAGGTGATTTCCTTGTCTTCACATCATATCACTGATAAAAAAGCTGGTGGCAACACTCAGATGACGTGTCCCTTTGACTTCATCGTCAAGGGACTTGCTAAAGCTATATTGCCACAGGTTTTCGCTAATGCCCTTTGCAGTGAATGTGCTAACATTTTAGGTTATGCAAATGTGTAACTAACCATTGTAGGGACCATTCCTGCTGAAAGAGGTTTGCGCCATATTTGTTTAAAGGTTCAGCCGTCTCCCATGCACTATATGGGGGTTAATTCCTTAGGATTTCTAAGTGTCCCCAAGGTAGTTGTTAATGGGGTTAGAAGGCACATTATTGGAGGTGTGCTGACTCCTCGGGACTTCCTGATCATCTCACTGGGTATATACAGGTAACATAGCAACAAACATTGCTGAAAGAAGCATCTCTCCGATCATTGATGCTGGTTAAATTACGTTATGTCTAAAATTCTCACAGAATGTTATCTTTGTGATCAAAAGGCGCACTATTGTATGTTTATTCGAGTGTGAAGGGGGACATTGCGCGAAATGAACTTCACTTCTGAGTGGTGTCGCGATTTTCGTTAGTCCGCATCCATTTGTTTCTCCTCTCTATAGCAAAAGAAGACTGGAGGAATGCAAATCAATTCGATGTGTCCGCTGACGCACATCAATGAGAAGATGGTGCAGATGATTCTACACGAGTACAGTATCCTTTTCATATTGCACATTTTCACGTCTTCTTGATGTGGTAAAACTCCTTAACGCCGGTAGAAATCTTCAACGCCGATATGGTCATTCGTGAGGACATTACGCAGGACCAGCTAATCGATGTGATTGTAGGCAATCGAGTGTATCTGAAATGTCTCTATGTGAGTTTTTGGTGTTTACTTCTTATTCGTCAATACTTTTCATAGTTTTGAGTTCTCTAATCTGGAAATGGTAAATTGATGTTTCGATTATTCAATGTACTTTTACTCTCACATTCAATGGTGGGTACGCAGATGAGGAATGTCGCGCTAGAAGTAGTTCATTAATTGACGCATCTTGTATCGGATAGCTACCTAATTTTCTGCGGTCTTCGCTATAGTTTGCTACAAAGGCTTGCTGAAAATTGTCAGCTTTCGGCGATCATGCGACTAAGAGGATGTTATTGAAGGGAGAGCTACACTTCGCTCCTTTACTTTTCTCGTATTTGGAACCAATGGTCATTTGGAAGTTACAGAAGCTTCTTTTATAGTTGCCTGAATAGCGTTTTGTAGACGACGTGGTATGTGAAAGCAGAAATTGCCCTCCAGAAAGGGTGGTGATATATCACAGACAGAAAAGTCCTCTATGCTAGAAAATGCGGAGTTGTGTGCTTCTATTGGTGAAAAAAGTAATCTGGGATTAACGCACCAAGAAAAATTTCGCCTAATGCTTTATTTGTCGATGATGGAACAGTTAGCCTTCACCCACACCGACTGAGAAAGGTGAGGCGGAAGCTACCAAATAGATGTGTGCCGCACTTCTTACATTTTCAGGTGGGATTAAGCTTCAATAATTATCGTTTTCTTCTTTACTCCTTTGCGCGCATTACAAAAATGCTCCCTTTGTATGGTAATTGTTTGCTGGTCCACTTGTAATTAGGCATGGCTGCTGTATTACAGCAATCACTAAACTGACAAGCGTTGTTTTTTACCTTCAAATGATCCCTTCTCTGGCCGTTTCACATTTTCAAGACCCTCAGCACTTCACCCCTGGAAGATTGCGCTGTGTGTGGATGGAATTGTTCACAATCGAATTTTCACCTGATGCCCCAAATAATCACGTCTGATATCTATGTTCCCGATATACCTCAAAATGACTAGGCGTACAAGGAAATCTTTTTCGGGACGAGTCAAAATTAATTAGTCAGTAGAAAGTCCTGTTATTAGGAGACAAAGCAGCGCAAAACCGCGTCAACTGATCCTGAAACTAGAAAATTACGCGAAAAATAGATGGTCGGGAAATACAGCTGAGGTTGCAGTGGAGATGCCTATGATTGGGCTTTTTTACTTCTAGGAGCAAAACTTTTATGAAAATGCAATTAGTGTCAAGTTTGTCTCATTGCGAAAGGGTGGCAACTTGTAATACTCAATGTTTTAATCAATGAATAATTTCTTGAAAGTCTTTTAGAGCTACCTAATTTTATTTATTAAAAACCGTAAGCCCTTTGTCTGGTTATCTTGCAGGTTTCCTTTGAGCTTCCCTTGTGTGTTCTCCACTGGCAAGTTGTACCAAAACGATTCATCTGGGGTGTGTCACCTAGGTCTATACGATACGTTTTAGCAAGGCTATCTTATCCTCTGGTCTTGAGAGATGAAATTGCCTCAATACAACGCTCATCATGCTTGGAATACCTTTTTGTCTTCACTTCTTGTCTGGCGACCTATCTTTGTTACTAAGGTGATCTTTTTGCTTCTAAGATCTTGCTGTGAAGCCTCACTAATCGTTTTTCTTTTTGGGCATAGAGGAGTTTTTTCCTCTTCGTTACTAGATCAATCCATTTGCGTTCACCCCTTTAAAGTGGCATTGACAGCTGTTTCTACTCGTCCCAAAGGAGTAAAAGGTGTTAGATTATTTCCACCATTGTCGCTGAATCGGAATGTAATAAGGTTTACAACTCCAAAAATTGCTTTGTTGTCCACATTCTGCAAGTTTGGGAGATTGGTAAAACAAGGTACTGCAATGTATTGGGCGGAGGGTGTTATTTTTCAAAATTGCTCTTTTAACTTTTGAGCACTTCATCCACTTTAGTGCTCTTCTGCGTTGAGTGCATTTTGTTCACGAAACGGGTTTGTGGTTTCGCCTCATGGGTTTTTAAAGAGTTTTTCTGTCAAGTGATGATGTTTTCGTGGGATGTCTCCTGAGTGCATCTGTCCAAAAACGAATCTTAAATGTCCGGGATATGTTTTTGGCGTTCTGAGTCCGCCCTGAAGCCACAATAAGCCATGCCCGTGTAGCAGGCGAGACTGCGGGCATGACCGAAGGTCCATACCGTTCAACGGAATTGCGTCATGTGGTAAATGTAGATCCAGCGTCGTTAAGCATACGGCTATACACAATATTAAATTAATGTGTGTTAATGACACGCAGATTTCGAAGTCCTTCTGCTGTGTGTTCTTACTTCACTTAATTATGCATAGGTAAAAAAGACCCAAAAACGCTTGGGTAAGCTACTTTGACCATCACATTTAAAGTCTGGATTTGATTCATTTTGATTCAACTCTTCCTCCCCCCAAAGGTGTATAACAAAATCGACCAAATTTCTATAGAAGAGGTGGACAAACTGGCACGCGAACCGCATTCAGTGGTTATCAGGTGAGCGTGATTGGGCTTATTCCGCAACGCGCTGCCATGTAGCTGCAACCTGAACCTCAATCTTGACTACTTACTCAAAGTGTTGTGGGAGCATTTGGATCTTATTCAAATTTACACGAAAAAACAAGGACGTAAGTGCAAGGTCAAGCATATCACAACCCCATTGTTTTGGGCAGCTCGTTCATTTTTTTTTTCCTTTTTCCAGAAAAGCCGGATCTGGATGAGGGTATAATTCTACGAAACGGAGCGACTGTGGAGCATGTTGTAAGCCTCATTTCAGTATTTTAACTTATATTTGATTAATTTTGTTTTGTACGTGCTCTTTTTGTTGTCATAGTGCCATTGCATTCACAGGTCGCTGGCAAGCAATTTCAAGTATGCCCTTGTCTGGGTGAGTTACCTGTCAACTTTTTAATCGACGTTGTCAAGTGTATCTAATTTATAATGTCATTAAGCACAGAATATGATTTTCTAAGTAGAGACTTTTCCAAGTATTTGAATCGGGTCCGCCAAATTATTTATGTGGTCACGCGTCTTCTTAATAAAAGAAATAGCATTTGAAGCAAAATTCCCCTAGCATTTACCCACTACCTTAGCACTGAATATGTTGGTTACTAGGCTCTAAGTTACAATCTTTCATCATAGACCCAATATCTTGTTGCTTCAAAATGACACAGATCATCCTTATTTTGATTTCCTTCCCGATCTACTTGGTTTCCTTTTAATTAAATTCATCAAATTTGTGTGACGTGCGGGCTCAGGTACGCAAAGCTGGGTGACACATATGTGTGACGGTGGTTAGGTGTTAAGGCCGAAATATTTTTCATTTCTGATATATTTGAACGTTTATGGGATATCACGAAATTTCCATAGTAGTTTTCGTATTTTGGAAGTGGTCTATCCATAAAACCTTATTATCTCACCTATCATCCTAAAGGTCATTACTTTGAAGCGTGTCTACTTAAACCTAGTCAGTAGGGCAAGTTGGTGACAATGGCAACTCTCAATATCTAGCATTGCGATAGCCTGAAGTGATACATGGCGGGTTTGCAGACTAAAAATAAGCAATTATTACTGGATGAATTTATTTAATTTCTGTTTTTTTGTTCATTCAGGGAACTAGTGTGAAGTTTAGTCCACAACGCGTGGGTCTTTCAAATGTCGTAAATCATCACGATGTCATTCAGATTGTAAAGAAGTGATTTTTGTCCTGGAGAGCACTACAAATAAATGATCTTGTGAATTCATTTCCTGCTACTAGAAAATGTCAGATTCAGCAGTCACCGATGCTGCCAATTTTATGAAAATCAAAATGTGTTTCATTGATGCATTAGTCCAAAGGCTACTAAGAACTGGTGTTGGTGCAAATCGTTATATTCGAGCACGTACCGCACTCGCTACCGCCGTACCATATGTGTGAGGCGCCAGTGTTTCCTTTTGAACCTCAACGTTGCAAATGCATGATAATTGTTTTGTAATTGCCATTGCACCTAATCGTTTCCCAAACCATTTGGTTGAGTTTGAAACAGTTAATTCGGTCCAACGTTCTCGAGTTAAGACCAGCTACATTTTTCTCTCATTGGTTTGATTGGCCAATTCGGTGGTCCAGGTGTTTGTGCCCTCTTGGGGCTGCGGATGTTGGTCTTTTTCAAAGACCTCGATGACAAATCCACTAACTACCGAATTACGGACGTTAAGTTCAGTTCCGCAAGTCTATAATTGTCCTACTAATCAGAGGCTAAAAGTAATCTAGTAGTCTTGTTGAATTTCATCGCCACTAAGAGCTCAAGAAATTAATGATGGTTCCATTGCAAGTCGCGATAGGTTTTGGAGGTTGGAGAGGCAGGGACATACTTTGAATTGCTCGGGTGTAGTAAAAAAGAGTCTCTCACATGTGAAATTACCTCCTACCTTCTCTGATCGGTAAAGACGATTTGTAAGCTGTGCTTAGAGTACGCTTACACAGACACTCAAGAAGACATTAACTTCCTTGATAAATGATCGACACACGAAGGTAAAAATGACAACAGTGCGTTTAAAAATGCCAAATAAGAAGTGCAATCATTAACTTCAATTGTGAATGCCGAAATGTCATCAGATTGGGCCGTCACCGCCATCATTACCATGGCATGAAAAGAAACACCCAATGTACAAAATGATTGCAGTCATAGCACCGATGTTTTGGTATGACGTCGGACACAGGCTTTACTGCCACCGCCAACATGGGAAGGGCAACGCGGTTTCCGTGAGCATCGAACACCAACGTTTTGTGGAGCTCCCAAATTACTGGATTTCCATGGCGCCACCTGGAGAGCACCATGACCAAATTGGATGGCACGTAGAGTCTCGTCCAGATTCTCCGGTTCACTGCGAACATTCACCAGCACCAGACACTTTGCATCCCCTCCCAGGGTGGGTTTCAGCAGGTAGGTTAACTTCGTCTCCCTGTAGGCCGGTTTGAGACGCTTGCGCAGGGAGTCGAATACACGAGCCAGACAGGAGAGCGACTTGTTGATGCACGTGGCCTCCTGGAAGCGTCGTCCCACCGAGCCCGACTTGCTGACGTTCTCACTGCCAGCCAGGTCGGCGAGAATGAGGGTTCCACGACTCTGCGTCTTGTTGACTGTGTGCTCGCCGGTGACTCGCAGCAGAAGCAGCACGTGAGATCTGGAGCTGTTAGTGTTGAGACGGGTGGCTCCGGTGCTTCGTCGCCTTTCGCCCAATGCGAGCAGTTGCAGCATGTCCTCCTCACTTCCAATGATCTTCTCAGTAAGGTTTTGCAGCACCAGTTCATCCTCACGAGTGGACAGGAGTCGTACCATGGACAGACGTCGTTGTTGTGATGGCCGCGGTTGTGCGAAGCTGTTGCCTGATGTGGTGGTCATGAAGCCGGTTGGACTGAGCTGACGACTGTTAGTGGAGAGGTCGACACTGCGCGCACTCTTGCAATCGCTGATTACACAGTCGCCACCACTCGTCTTGTCCACTGCACCACCAACTAGGAGATCGAAGACCTCCTCCTGGTAGACCTCAAGCATGCTCATCGAGAGCTGGTAGGTCCAGTGTTTGCGAGACTTGCACAGCTGCAGAAGTCGCTGAATTGCTCGTCGATTCACCCCAGGGTCCTGTGCACTACCCACCATGGTGTGCGTCTTCCCACTTCCAGTTTGACCATAGGCCATTATGCAGACGTTGAAGCCGTCCACACAGGAGATGATAGAATCGTCGACCTCCTTGTACACAGCCTGTTGCTGTGCGTCTGGACCAAAGACCCTGTCGAAGATGAAGCACTTGAAGCCGTCGGGATTGGTGGTAGATTTGAGAGACTTCAGAATGGTGGAGGCTCGGCCCAGTAGCACTTCAGGAATGTCGTTCGGGCAGAGGAGCAGCTTGTCGTTGGAGGTGACTTTGAGGTAATCAATGGGATGCTTCCGTGATGGACTGTGCGGACGCACTCGGCAGAGGACGCGAATGTTGCCAGTGATTTCCTGCAGGCGGTTGTGCATATACCGTCGTTTGGCCTCCTCCTCTCGTAGGATCGTTTCCAGCACTGAGAGCTGAGACCGTTGATGGGCTATTTGTTCTTGAATTTCCATTACATTTAGTTCCTCCTGTGAGAGACTCTGCTTGCGTCTGATTTCGACTGGTGGCCCCCGCTGCATGCGTGTGATTCGCTCACGCACTTCTGTGAGTGCTTTGGCGACTTCTGCAATGGCTGTGCGTTGTTCCGCCATGTACTTTCTCAGGCGATCTCGTTGCTCCCTCGCCTCTGTTGTCAGTCGAAATGCCCGATCACGAAATGCAGTCATTTTGTCCGATTGCACACGCAACAACCGACACTGTGCGATGACGTCAAGAATGAAACACACGGAGGCATTGAAACGATGCGGCCAGACATGGGCCTGAGGGCAGACTGTGTGCTCTGCAATGCGATTGGCCAGGTGGGTCACAGGGTCGGCGCCAGCCAGCACACCAATTTGAGTGCTTCTATCGTTTCCCACAGCAATGTTATCCACCGAGTAGCTGGAGAGAAGGCGTTGGGGGAATGTGACATGGTGACTGCGTTGGTTCTGGTCTGCACTAACGTGGTGCAGCAGTTGGTAGTCCTTGTAGAGCAGGTCAACAGCGTCCAGCAGGGTGTAGTAGCGACATTTCCACTGGTGTTTGATGTACCATAAGGCAGCGTCCAGAGCGCTTGGTTTGGCAACTGCGTTCGGGGGTTGCCTGTCAGCACGTTTGCGCAGAACGTCTTCTGCAAACGAGCCAAGACTTTGTTCACAGTTGGACAGTGCTTGGTTACCAGTGAGGTGGCGAGACTTGGCCAGGAGAAGGGGGTAGTTGAGACGATACTTCATAAGATTCAGCGTCGACTGGAGGATGGTGGCTTTGAAGTTCTCTGGTGGCTGATGAGACTGGCCCAATTTGGTGGTGGGTTGTGAGGAGGAGCTCCAATCACTTGGTCGCATGGAGACGGAGCTCACTTCAGTAACGATGGAATCTTCCTCCAGATCGGAAATGAGAGAGCATAGTGTGGAGGAGTTACAAATGGTGGTTTTGTCGGATTGCGGACTGTCGGCAGTGCCATCTGCCTCGTCAGGCTGAGGTGGCGAGTTCTTGTAGGCTTTGCGTGGTTTGTCACAAATTCGCTCAGACTTGGTCGGTTGAGCGCTTTGTGGTCGGAGAAGCTGGGATTGGAAGCACCAGACTAGTGGAGTGTTGGAGGATGACTTGCATGAGGCACCAAAAGTGGAGGATGAAGGCACTGTAAAGGGTGCTTTTTCGTCAAGACTGTGAAGGAGGCCAACTGTGGCACTGTATTCGTGACCGTGACCGTTAGTGTCGTGGCATCTCCCATGATTATCCCTGCATGCCATGATCCGTCTGC
>NW_020170511.1:88798-103060 GCF_000524195.1 Echinococcus granulosus | reverse complement strand
GTGATGCCAACTGCGCTCAAATAGTGTTATCTGTTTACAAACAGTCTAAAAAGCGGATAATTTTTGATAATCTGGTGTTTTTTTAATTTTTTACAGCATTTACACTTACAAAGCAAGTCTTTTAGAGATCGATTGTTATTCTTTACTCCAAATTGACACAAAGTGCGAGGAAATGCTTGCTGATCGAATCTCTGATAGTTTAGATCATGTATTCTTTGTAAAATACTATAAAATTGCTTGTTAACCAGTTTTGCCTTAATATTCTTTAATCCTTTACGTTAACATAACTTCATTTTTGCCTGCATTGTTTTTATAATCGCCTTTGGAAGCCGTTACCTTAAAATTGGCGGGTAGTTGCGGTTCTGGTATGTCTGGTGTGGATAGAAAAGTCGAATTGGCTAGAAAGAAAGCCAAACTAGCTGCTCTAAGAGAAGAGAGGCTTAGAAAGGAAGAAAAACACAATAAAGCCCTTCCTTCTTCATTTAGTATACCGACTGTTGATGCTATATCAGTTGATGGAATTCTCAGAGAACTGGGTGTTGTCAGTAACATTGAAACGAATGGGAGGATGGATCAGGACGAACTTGAAAAATCGGCTAGCTCGGTTGTCTCAACTTCCATGTACTTTTCTTGATTTTGGGTTCATTCTTAGTTCTGACACAGTGGAAAGACGACCCCAGTCAAAATTATCTTTGTCGAAGGTTTTTCAGTGCTCCGTAGATTCGCAAGAACCCATCACTTATTCAAAGCAGGTCCAAACCGACCCAGAAAATCTTCCCAAGGTGAATTGTAAGCCCCTGTCCACATATCACTCACCACTTGTACCAGCTCCCAATATAGAAAGGTGGAACGAAGATGCTTCACGCACGTTTCTCGGATTGCAGAGTTTTGAATGGGACGATGAAATAGGAGGTTAGTTTAGCATTTGCACCCTACACCTTTCGTCTCTTTTATCTGCCTCGCCTTTTTGTTTCAAGAAATGTTATTTCCTGCTTATGCTAACTGCCTCCGTTCTCATTGTCTAGCTAATCCCTACAACGAAAATGATTCACATCTGTCCGAGGTGACCCAATTTATAAGGAACCTTGAACTTAACAAGTCCGTTCGATTTAACCACCCTGAAACTCCTGTGAAGTCTGCACCACGTAGGTTTATTTCAGTTAACATTTCTACCCTAAAAACACACTGGGAACTACCATCTCTAGTTCACACGTGTTTTCTGAATTACCATATTGACGTGTGTTTAGCTCTTTTACCTCCTCCTCTTCACTGCTTACGCGCGATTATTTAACGCGCAGCCTTTCTTACCTTTAGTGCGTGAATTAACGGAGGAGGAGAAGCAGGCAGCCATGGAGACAGAATCATTTCATGAATTCTTTTCCCGCACTTCGCGGATCATTCAACGTGCTCTGGAAGAGCCTAATGACATCTTTTTCGACTACAGTGGTGCCGAACGAGAGGAGGATGCGTGAGTCACACATAATTCTAAAGCGTTTGATTTATGAGACGTACTGTCGAGGTGAAGACTGTGATGGTTTATAGGTATCGTGTCCTTCTGTTTTGAGATCCGTTCTCAACTTTACCACTTCTTTCGCCATTGCTTTGGCATCGCCTACATTTTCGGGCCATATTGATGAATTTTTCCATCTGATCGATATTCTGCTTTAGTTTTATTTAACTAGTATATGGGTTTCCTGTTCTTGATTCGCCTTCTTTTTTATGTCGACTTTTGTATTCGTTCATCTGTTTTGATTGTCTTTAGTTCTTATCGGAATATTGGCATTTCGATCGTCGGTTACTGTGCCAATCCGGCTATCGTTCCTCGCTTCCACATTGTCATAGGCTTTTTTCTTTTTTAATGCTTCAGTATTATTAGAAGTCTTGTTTTTTTTGAAACTGCGTCAAATGTCTTCAGTACCTATGAGCCAATAAATGATGCGGTGAATTTTGAGTGTACAAATTGCAGACTGGTTACGTTAGCTCCTTTAGACTAGCTGTTTGGCCCTTTTCGAATACTTTTTAGGCAGTAGTTAATACTGCTTATTAGTGTTTTTTCTGTACACAGAAATGTTGCAGCCGAGAAAAATTAGCTCTGATTTAAAACATCGCGCATTAGTCTTAGATTCGCGAAGTCCGAGGCTACCGTTTGCAATGTTAGTTTGGGGTAGAAATGAGGTAAAGTTGAGCTTTAATTTGCTGAATCACTGTATATGCCTCCTTATAATTCTATTCATCGTTATTGGTAGTAGTCATGTTCCCAATTTCACCTACGAAAGTTTATTTTTGCAAAATGGTCAAATACGAATTCAAGCATTGTTCGTTCCGAAGCCTATGGCTGTCTATTTACCTTATTTTCCCATATAGATTCACATGTATGATCATTTTTTACTTATTTACATAAAGTGCGTCCTAAATCGTTAATTTTTTTAAGCCATTTGACTTTCACTACCCATTAGTATATTCCTTGTAATTTTTAATCCATTTTCATTTCCATTTCGAAGCCTTATCTTAGTTCTCGTTCTTTTTTTAACTCGGTCGTTTTAATGAATTCGTTATCTGAATGAATTTTAGTCATTTTGGGTCCTTTTATCGAGGTATCTGAAAGTTTTTTACCTGTTCAATCGAGATCCTCACATTTAACCAGCCAGAATTCTTCCACCCATCCATTCACAGCTACGAGTGTCCATCTGCCCTTTTTCTACCCATTAATTTGGAAATATTTTAGCCTATTCATTTGACTGGAAGCTTTTTTCATAGTACATACGTTCATTAAAATATTGACCTATCCAATCATCTATTCCTGTATTAGTCCCAGTGTCTTCCATCCAAATCCATGCATCTCTCTCTTCATTTGGCCACTTAGTTACATCATCCATATTTGGATTGATAGGTAATCAAAAGTACTTGCACCTCCAGAATTAATCTTGAATACACCTTCTACTTTTAGACAGGGAAAACATCAGCTGGTGAAATACATCGGCGACTTTTATGATAAGACCTACGTATCGGGTGGGGGACGAGGCTCCGTGGTGGCTTTGGACTGGTCTGCAGTGCACCCAGAGCTCCTCTTAGCCGCCTATCAAGCCCAGGCTCGCGAGGGCAGTGGCGTTGGTGATGGCAATGGAGTTGACGAGGGTGGAATTGAATGCTCATGTTGTTGTATTTGGAATTTAAAGTATCGACAGACGGCCCCTGAGTACGTCTTCACCTACCGAGTTGACATCACCGCGGCAACACTGACTGAGTTTCATCCCTCCTTAGTGATTGGAGGCACGAGGGGTGGACAAATTGTCTTATGGGATAGCAGGTAAATTGTTGGTTATAATCATCGTTAAATTGATGTGGATTCGTTTTGCCTTTTAACTGACCATTCCCCGCGTAAATATACGCTCACCAATTAATCCACCTTTTTGTTCATTCATCAATGGTGCTGGGGTCATCTCTGGTAGCGTTATAAGGTGCGGGTTTAAGGATGGGTTCTTTGCTGCTGCGATGAATACTGCGAGGGTGATAGTCAATCGCGACAGACTGAATGGTGTGCGAGATCTAAGATCCACTTTAAGCAAGTGTCGTTCTCCTTATCTATCCACCCAACTATAGATCCATTTATGTTCCAAATTCATTCACCCGTTTACCCATAGCTATACTGATCTTAGCTTCATTTATTTATTCCTGGTCTATCTATTTATCTATCTTGGACTCCCTCTCCCATCACTTATTTCCCCATTCGTGCATTGTGGATCTGTTCGCTTGTCCATTCATTCAACCCGAATATCTTTTCAACACTATATCCACCCTAAATCATCTCATTCAATCCTTTTCTGTTCCACTAAATCGTCTATCCTACAGCCATTTATTTTTCAATCCCAGATTCATCAATTCATTTTTGGATGTGCTTATATGTCCCTCCGCATTTGATTTTTCGAACCGTTTGGTTTCTATCCCCCATCCGTCCTGCTTCCAGCTGCCTATCTTTCCAACAATCTGCCCATCCATTCACAAATTGCTGCTTCGATCGCCCACACATCCGTTTACCCTAAATCCACTCATTTCTGTTGCAGTCCTCATCCTAGACCTATCTATTTGAATTCCTTTGTTCATTCTCATACCATTATTTCATCCATCCCAAATCCACGCATTCCGAATATGCTGGTTTATTCGTCTCTACTTTCCATTTGTTCGCGTCGCCGCTAATCCATCCACACATTTCCGGATTTTCTCGTCTCGAATCCATCTCAAAATCGACCAGTTCATCCCGAACTCGTTTATTCACTTACCCACAGATTAACTCATTCTTCCACCCACTCCAGTTTCATCCACCTTTTCATGCAGTGTCTATTTTTATCGAATTGATCCATCCCTTAATCACTGATCCATCTATTCATTTCGAGCTTACTTCGAGGAGTTGGTTAAGCTTAAGTCACGATCCGCAAAAAATCACCAAAACACTTGTTAAATCAAATAGACTGACATTTAGGCTAGCCATCCACCTCTTTTTCTCCACCCATCCCCTCCTATTTCATTCAGCTTGTATTTATATCCCTTTGTAATCCTCATATCTCCCCTACTATCCCCTTCATTCAAAAGTGTATCTATTCCTTTCGGATCTGCTCTAGACCCTTTCGTTTTCTTTTTAACCCCAAATTCACATATCGCTTATTTATCCTTTCATAGATGCATTTATTCATCTGCCCCTCCTGGATCCATCTTATTCAAGCAATCGTTTTTTTTTCAGGCCACATCCGTGTGTCCACCATCCATCAATCCCTTTCGTCGCCCTCCTTTTTGAGTCTATTTAACGAATCCCAGCTGACTCACGTAGCACTAAAGTTGATGCTCCTGACACTGACTTTCACAGTTTTTTCTGTTACTCTCACATCTACTAATTAATGAGCTATCATTATACCATTAACGTGTGTCAATTCACGAGTTCATAAAAACATCCATCAATTCTTTCATGCATTAATTTATTTTTCCGCACCGACATTCATTTCACAATTATTGAGTCTCTTCATCCATTCGACCAGCTATGCACCAATCCATCTATTTGTATATGTCTGTCCATTCGCTTAGCCATCAACAATCTATCCATTCTAAGATTCATCTTAGATCTGCCTATCTGAGATGAGACTGCCTTATTTGCCGTACACTCTATTATTGCTAGGTTTTTAGTGTTTTACTATACCTTCAGGGTGAATCGTCGAACCCCGGTGCAGATGACGCACCTGGCGGGCGATGGAGCCGCGCACGTCGAGGCGATATGCGGCCTTGTAGTTTCGGGCAGTCGCAACGCCAATAGCCTCGTTAGCGTCTCCTCTGAGGGCCGCCTCTGCTCCTGGGCCCTCGATATGCTCGGTGCACCTATCCAAACCCTCGATCTCACACCCTCCGTCATCAATTCCACTTCCTCCGGGGGTGTGAAGCGCTCCTCCAATCCTATTACACCCACCTGTCTTGCTTTTCTGCCCGGTCTCGATGCCAGTCGGTTTCTAGTTTGTTCACAGGATGGCTCGGTGTATGTTGGCTCCCGTCATGGAAAGTGAGTGTGGCTCCTCTCTTCTCGTCTGTCTTCTTTTCTCATGTTTCTCTTTTTCTTTTTCACCCATTCTTTCTTCCCCTTATCGACTTCGTCTTAGCTGATAAAATTATTTATCGTTGTGGAATCGGTGGAAGTCGTTGGTGGACGGGGTTATCGTCTTGTCTTTTACCTCCCGATTGTCTGTATGAGTTCCGAAGGGATTTGGGGCCGTAAGAGAAAAGGCAATGACAGATTCCAGGAAGTAAAGAAGCGACTTCTTTTTTTCACAACCTCCATCTACGCGCCTAATTCAACGCCTAACTTATAACCAAAAAGCTTTAACATAGAAATAGTTGTCAGTGCGGTTGAACCACCCTTGAAGAGTCGGCTTCACTTCATCATCAATGTCTTTGTTCTTGACTTATGTCAAACTAGATTATCTGAGCTTAGGTGGTCCATGCTCCGAATATTCGCATAAGTTACTTTTGTGGGCTCGAAACGGATTCAACGAAGCCGGAATTGTCACCCACTTATGGACACTTGGACATCTTTGAAAGATTTGCCTTTCATATGTCTTCCTGTTGAGCGCTCCAACTCCTTACTGTACCCGGTGTTTTCTGTGCGAGTTAATATTTGTAGGTTCTGGTTTAACGCCTTGGTTCACAAGACGGCTAACCACCATCGCTGTTCTACTTGTGGAGATCGGCACATACCGTGCATAAAACCACTACGGTGGCATCCCTTTTGGAGCTGGTAAAATTCAGTGCTCATATGATATGCACGACTCA
Source organism: Echinococcus granulosus (assembly GCF_000524195.1). Lineage (NCBI taxonomy): Eukaryota > Metazoa > Platyhelminthes > Cestoda > Cyclophyllidea > Taeniidae > Echinococcus > Echinococcus granulosus. Next base: position 96,754 of record NW_020170511.1, on the reverse strand, counting down.
CATGACTGGCCAAATTCGATTATAAACTCGTTCTAATCTGTCATTCTACCTTTTTTTCGAAGTTTTATGTCACTGCATTGGGACGAGTAGCTTTTAAGTTCATATGCGCTCCTTCAATTATTTTGGAAAGGTCCTAACGTCCATGGGAGATGGTAACTATCATAAGTACGAGAAAAGTTGACGCGTTATTACCAGATGTTGAATATTTTTCGATGCGGCATTTCATACAACTAGAGCATAAGCTTTTTCTTCTATTTTAGTCTAATCGGGTTGAGGTTCAGCCGTTCCAGTTACGTCACTTAGTGTGAATCATTGTAACGATGAATTACTCTAAGTCTTGTCGATTGGAGATTTAAAAAAAGTCTTAATCCCTTATCATCCCAAAGGTCTGGAGACAACTGGCTCCTTTTTTTGCTCCAAAAGACGTATTTTTTCAAAGAAACCGGCTGAATTATGCCGGAAATGCAGTAGAATAACAGTCGTTTCATTGTCTATTTGGTCTGCTGCTACAAAACGGATCCTTTTATTTCGTGTACGAGGTGATCGTTTCGATACCTGTCTGGCACACTAGTAAATTTGAGACTGTTATGAATTAGGAATGAGTCAGGACCTTCGCTCACGTCCGGGTTTTTGGAATCTCATTTTCGTTTATTTTTGCGACCCCATTTCATTTGTCTTGCTGAATTCCTCCTGGCTGGAGATCCAAGACGCCTTGTTTTTTGTGTTTAGCCTACCAACGTTACACCTTGACCCGGTGAGTACACACACATTTTTTTGCATTTTGCAGTCTAACCTTTGCTTGTACACTCGATCTAATGAACGGTTCTAACACTACACTAATGACTTCTTTAAGATTTTAATCTTTTTAAGTGCTGAGTTGGGTAGTCCTTACCTTTTGATCGTCTTGAGTATGCCGAACCTTTGTGTTAAACGCACACCTCGGGGTTCCGATTTTTGACATTTTCATGGCCTGCAAAACCACGGAAGGCAAAGCGTAGTGGTAAATTCCATCTTCAATCAGTTATACAGGAGATAGACGCGTCACCAGTGGGTTTATATAAACTCATAGACGAATGACGGGAAGTTTGTGCCACCCCGGCTAAGAGCACTTTATGATTGACTAGGGATTTATATTTTTAGCCACGAATTAAGAGGAAAATCGGTGTTAAGGTAACCACAGAGCGTCAGTGGCTTGAAAAGTACCCTCTTCTTGTGGGTAATTTAATGCTCAGTTATGAAGACGGGTTGATTGGTAGCAAAATGTGTAGTGCTTGCCACGCGCAAGCGAACGGTTTTGAGAGTGGATACGCTCGCACCACGAGCAGTTGCCCCGCTTTTGACACAAACTTCGGTTTGGCAGCAATTAATGTTGCAAACATTTCCGTCCTTTTCGTACGTAAAACTGATGAGTTGGTGTAAATCACTCGAGATTGAGTGGCTGTTTTGTTAAGTGAGGTTTTTGGCATGTTGTTCTCACCATAGTGGAATCAAACTAATTGAAAATGCGTTTTGTTACCCTGAGTATGAGTTCGTTTTGAGTGCCTCAGTGATTTGAGCCCGTAGCGGCTTGAATGTTTTTATCAACTATCATAAGATACGTTAGTTTCAACACAACCAAAAAAACGGTACTTTCCGTGTTTTGTGCACGCTTTGGGTTTGTATTTTCACAAATGTCGCGAAGTTTATCTCGTTGTCGAAATCAGTTGTCTACAACCACACTTAACACTAGCATATATGTGATTATTTTGATCGTGAGTGGTTTAAGCACGATCTGAGCTGATATAATTGACCATCAATTTTGGTGGGAGCTACACACCTGTGACAGGTAGGAATGACGCTAGGGGGTCAGTCATTACCACTAAACCCTGCACCTTTGACAGGAACGCGGGCTTGACGGCTCAATTTGAGGGCCACAAGGCGCCAGTGACGGGCGTGTCGGTTTTAGCGAGTGCAGAGGTAGCGGTGATCGCTGAGGACGTTGCAGTACCCATGACAAACGGGGGCGAAGGTCCCCTTTTCGTCACCACTGGCATGGACTGTAGCATGCGACTTTGGAGCGTCCGTGAGTCGCCCGCCTATCCTCTGTTGTCCTACGAGGATCGCAATGACTACTTTGTTGGTTGTGACGCTTCTCCTATTCATCCTGGGCTCTTTGCTACTATGGATTTGTCTGGGTGTCTGGACTTTTGGTCCCTCAACTCTGACCATGAGGTGAGGTGGTAGTCTACTTCCTTCTTCAGATGTAGTTGGTAATTTCGTTTTGAGTTATTATTTTGCTCATGCTGAATAATTAGTCATTGTTGAAGGTTCCGAACCGTTTCAGTGTTGGTGCTCGATGGTCTACCTGCTTTGGTGTCAGGGAATTATATTCATAGTCTACTTTTTAGTAAATGTTTTGGAGATGTTTTCTTATCATCACTTAGTTTGTCATCCACTTTTTTGGCTCAGGTTCCCACGGCGTCCATCCAAGTAGAGGGGGATGCACTCTTGAATCGATGTCGATTCCACAAAAAGGGCTTTCACTTGTCTGTCGGTGGTGATGATGGTCGAGTACGCCTCTTCGAACTGCACGAGGTAAATTCCTTTTTTGCTGACGATTTATTAGTCTGATTATTCTTAAGTGAAAGCCTTAGCTCGGCGTGTTGTCTCAATTTGTACTAGTAAGAACATCTTCCTCCTTCTTTCGTAGAGTCTGGCAATGCCAAAAGCAGACGAACATATTCAGTTAAACCGTTTGGTAAGAAAGCTTTCAAACTCCGCGGCTGAGGAATACGAAGTACAGAACCATGCCTGGTGGCACGGCCACGTCCGCTAACTCGATATAAGCGACTTTTCCCTCCTTGCTCTCTTCGTCGTTTACCATCAATCGCATCTTCTTGTGTAGTGTTCAAGAATAAGCATTTACTTGGCGCATTTTTGCTGGCAGAGATTTGATTAGGTGCCTATGCAAGATTAAACTTTTATTGATTAACGTATTTTTTTCTCTCATCTGTTGAGAAAGGCTCTCGTTCAGTCGGCATCCATTTTTCTCGACTTGTTCGTTTTAGTAGCAAGCGGGTGTTTTGTATCCCCTAACGACACAATTGCGAGAGATTGTAGGCTTGTGGAAATAGTAATGTTTTCGGGTCTCAGAGCGCTGCGTGTTTTGGAGGCTTTCGAAAATATAGGGTTACCCGGGGGTTGTCACGGTTTCTGCGATCGGGCCTCCTATGCTGCAGCTTCCATGGGTGCGGTTAGAGTTGTGTTCGTTACAAGAGAATCAGCCTCAGATAGGTCGTTTTTTCCCTGGTGGGTGGTGCTAGGCAGTGTTGTGTGTAACTCCTCTGATTGTACTGAGTGCTATGAATAGTTGGAAATGCATGGCTGAACAAAAGAGTACAGGAGACCCAAAAAACCCGCATTCTTAAGGGTACTGCAGAATAATTGCATTTCAATACTTAGTAGTCTTTTTAGCCGTCAACTTCGATAACGGGCTACTTGGAGTCGCCGACTTTGTACATCTGCTGGGCAGTGGGTAGCTTCAACTTCTGCTATGCACCAACCATGCATTCAGCTTCAGTATTATTGTCTTTGAGGTAGTCGCGGAAAGAAAATTGCGGTACTAGTTTTAGAACACCGTAGGTGGTCAAGTTGTTTAAAGACATAGCTCATGGAAACTTGAACTCCTTGAAAACTCTTGGTTAGTCTGTATGTTTCACGAAAAGGAAGCATAAGCTTCCATCAACAAACAAATCAAGAGCCTAAGGTCTGCCTTTTTGCTTGCTGCTAACGTTACAGTAAGTGTGTTTCATCGGTAAACATTTGTACAGATATAGTCAATGGTTAATAGTTCAAAATCAGTTTCTTCCACAGCAATCGTAAAAAAACATTCGCTGCTGCATGTCTTACAAGACTGCAAAGACCAACTGACAAGCACAATTTAAACATAATCTTCTTTATTCTTTTCGCATTTTTAAGCAAGCTACTAATAGTTAATTACTGCCCTACCTTGAATCGTTTTAATGCATCAGAGACACACTCACAATAAGTACCGGTGTTTAGGTGCTGCGCGGCTCGGTAGCCGGCTCTTTTGTGTACTTTGGTCATGAGGCAAGTCTGTGTATTGGGATGTGGCGCACTGGGTACAGTGCTCTCGAATCTGGTTGTTAGTAATTTACCCAAGCTTTCAGGCTACAATCCAAAGGTACGTGCCTAAATAATCATTCAAACAACCCTTCAGGTGATGTGGTATGTTCGTGACGAGGAACATTTGCAGAAACGTCTCGTCGATGTGATTAATACTCACAGAGAAAATAAGAAGTATCTCCCGGGTGTCAAGATTTCTGACAACGTCTTAGCATCTGATGATGCTGCAAGAGTGGCAGCTGCTGCAGATGTGATTCTTTTCGCCTATGCCACCCGCCATGTCACTGAAATTCTGGAAACAGTGAAGGGACATCTAAAGAAAGATGTTCTGTTTATTTCCTTTTCTAAAGTAAGTGTCTGTAGCCCTGAACTAGCTATCACAGCCCATTAATTTTAATACTACCTAGGTCACCCTTGTTATGCAACTGATTTGCAACACATTTTCGATATTTTAGCGTACCTTTGAATCGAAATGCTCCTTTTTTTCCGATGCCATTTTATTATTGATCTAGTTTTGCAATTTTCTTATCTAGGATCATAGTGCATAAGTATAAGCACTTAATTCATGAGTATAAGCCTAGCATGGCCATCAAGATTCATATTCTAATTTCTTCGGTATTTTTTTTATTAACGAACTGTTTTACCATTATGCTTTACCTGATTTGATTGGTTGTTTTTCGTTCCACGGAATCGTTCGGTTTTACTTTGTGCTGAGCTTCGGGAAAAATTGTTTCCGGCATCCGCACTAGCGTTTCCTATTGCTTGAATGAAAAAGCATTCAAATTTTGCGTAGTTTGTATTACGTAGTTTACTTTCAGATCGTCAAGGGATTTCCTTGTCTCAGGCGTTTCATTTAACTGAAGTTCCCAAATCACTTATAGAAGTGGTTTTTCTCAAAATTTTTCTTCGAAGTACCTTATGCTCATTTATTTAGTGCACTTTGTTGGCACTTTTGGTTTATTTATGTTTAAGGCTGTTTATACAAATGCCCTGGTTCCACGAAAGTACACGGTTGGCGATAGCATGATGCATTTTTTGAGGATATTCGCACGTAATGTAGACGGGAATTGGCTGTACTAGTTATTTGCTCACTTGATTCCGACTTTCGATTTGTTTCATTTTTCTATGACCACTTGCTTGTCGACAGCTGTTGGATTTGGTGTCCGGAAAATTGGGGTCTTCATTTCCAATGCTAAACACAATGCGCCTGCGGGAATGTACCCAGTAAATGACAGCTTGTCTGCTCTTCATTTTTCATTAATTTGCAACTGGTGATCATGTGGTCAGTTCGGACATTCGACAAGGCTCTTCTCTTTAAGTCTTTTCATGTATATTAGACCTGAAACGTACTGCAAACTTGTATTTTTAAGAGAAGAATTTGTGCACCCTTTGGACTTAAATCGTCTATAGGTACGGCTTACAAATTCATTCCTCAGCCCATTTGAACTTTTTGTGACATCTTGGTCAGGTCTATTTTTGAATCGAATAGATTATATGGACCAGAAGCGGATTAAAGCGGATTTCGGCCTCAAACCTACTGACTTATGAAGCAGAGTTGGGGCCGAAGCAAAAATTTTAATTTTGATTATGATTAATTCTAAAACCTGTTTTCTCTTTGTATATCATGTTTAGGGTCTGGTGGCACCCGAAGGAAAGCCCCAGATGAGCCAGGCCGACATATGGTTGGTGAGCGAGGAGATTCGCCGCGTGACTGGTGTGGAGGCGGTTGTTGTCAGTGGTGCTATGACGGCTCGAGGACTTGCCAAGGGCGAGTTCACCGAGGTCACTGTCGGTGCGATAAGCGAACAGTCTGCCGAAGAGGTGAAGAAACTGCTTGAGGCAAGTCCTGCATCTTGTCCTTTAATAAGCCTCACAACTGTAATTCCAATCCACTCATGGTACCTTTGAAGCTTTAACAACGAAATCATTACCCACAAAACTGTGACAACTAACAGGGTTCGATAACTGTGAAAATATTCTTAAAATACTAAACATAGTCTGTAGTCCTTTCTCAGCTAGACACAAACCTGCATCTTCATTTTTCTTCTTGTTTTAACTGCTCAGCTACATGCTTCAAATAACTCCTTAGCCCTTTTAATGTCAAGAAGTTGTGGTGCAAATTGCTTGGAGAAGTATTTTCTACCCTCTCATCCCAAATGTGACATGAATTTCCATGGGTAAACTTTGCGGTAGTTTACGGCATGAGGTCTTGTGTTGTTTTTTTAAAAAAACTATATCACTTAATCACTACCATTTCACTGATCCTGGTTGTCCCTGAAGAAATTTTCTTGTTTCTACTCTAGTTTCATTGTGTCGAGTTGGTCGACCCCAACCGTAATTGTCTGGCCCTCAAGAAGTGTATGAATTCGCTTGCAGTCCACTCCTTGCACAGAGCAAGCATAGTCTTCTAGGCGTGAATTGATGCGTTGCTTGGAAGTGTGGCGTGTGTAGTGAGTAGTCCTTTGGGGGATAGCCAATGATAAGTCCGTTCCCTTAACGAGCGTTGCAATCCCAAAGCCGTTCTACATCACAAGCCAGTCAGTAAATAACCAGCAAGCAAACGACCCTTTTCTGTAACGCGCATGATGGGAGTCAAGAACTAATTGATGGTTTCTTGAAGCGCGTTTTAATCTGCTTATGCGTGATAAGAGGGTGGGACCCATTTGTCTTGTAGCTTGCCCCAAAACTTTCCCCTTCTCAGTTGATGCTCATGTAAATAGGTCTTTCTATCATCATTTACCCTAAATGTTGCTGAAATTTGTTTAAAATGCACTGGCCTCAGCTTATTCATCGGTAGAGACGCTTAATCCATCATGTTCAAGAAAATATCTTCCTGAATATGCTGAATTTTTAAGTGATTTGTCATGTGTGCCCCGCAGTTCACGTTCACATGTTCTTTGCAGACGGAGAATCTTCTCCTCACATGGACGGCTGATGTGGCGACAGTGGAGATTTGCGGTGCGCTGAAGAATATTCTCTCGGTGGCGGCGGGCATTGTGGACGGTCTAAAACTGGGCGCCAACACTAAATCGGCCATCATTCGTCTGGGGCTCTATGAGATGGGTCAGTACTGCCACTACATGTATGGCAAATACGGTGAGTATTTGTCTCGAATTCCCCACTTCTCGTTTCTATCTCCCACTCTACTTGAGGCATGTTAAATGTAAGCATTAGTCGTTTAAACTATAGGATTCGAAAGGTCGGTAGGGTAGTAATGGCTCAATACTTTGTCATGAGCTTACGGAAGGACTAGCCGACTGGTAACACATGTGAAGTGAGCGGACTCTTATTCCTCCGTTGTGGAGGTTGAACCATGAAAGCCTGAAAAGACTCATGTAATCGTTCAGGTGGTTAAAAATAAATGCCTTTCATCAATCAAACTAGACTTTACTGCTTATCCACTCATAACTTATGAATAATCATAAGCTATAAAATCTACCTTCAGCTCATCACTAATCATTGCTCTAGTGCCAACTCCTAATTCCTGCGTTACACTATAGTCACATCATGTCCCCAATTTTAGCTGCTTCACCACTTCAGCTGACACCACTTCTCGTTATTTAATGTGGAGCATCAAGGATTTCTAGATTTATTTAGACAGTTTTCTTTAAATGCAACCCAATCTTTATTCGTTGTTTGAATAAAAATAAGTCACCGAAAAGTAGGAAACAACAAAGCATCGGCAAAACAGATGTGCCTACAGCGTTGCTATTATTGACACTGGTTCTCTCACTTCACTAATTTAATATCCAAATTTTTTAGAGAAGCAACTTGACACCAAAGTAATACAGCTTTTTGCTGACAGATTTGAACCCTCCTTGATTGAACTAA
>NW_020170511.1:66868-88698 GCF_000524195.1 Echinococcus granulosus | reverse complement strand
TGTGTTTACCTATTAAATCTGCGAATGACATAAGATTCGACCTTTAAATACCCTTGATGGAATAATGAGGCCTTGATAACCCATCTGCAGCTAGAAGGTTCTACATCCATTGATGTCACGAAGTCCTTTAAAAGGTCGTCGTAATCATGAGATGGTAGGGGACAACTTATTACTCATTTTGTCACCATGACTTGAAAATTTTTCATTACTAAGCAAACTTTTAAAGGGTGTGATGGGATGATCAAGGTAAAATGATGACCTAAAAAGGGTAAAGAATTTCACGGGATGTCTAAACAATGAACTTATTTGAATCTTTTTTAGTTATTTTTTAATTGACTTGAATTGACAACTTCTTAACCTTCAGGTAATAAAAGGTTCCAGCGTGAGTTACTTTGTATATGTGTGTGTGTTTGTTTAGTTTCTCCATTTTGGACGTATCACTTCCAGGCATATTCATTGGTTTCCGTTTTTTTCCTTTCGGTAGATTTGTTTTTTCCTGTTTTACTTGATTTCTCTTCTTCTTTTTAATTCTCGAGGTTTATTGATAAAAATGCTACAGTTCACTCTTATTAAATCATACATCAAGTAAAGGAATCCCACAACTCATTTGCCAATCTCAGGATTGGTCATTTCTCCCTTATCTAATGTAAAATTAGCGATATAAAATCCGGTTGGGTCGAGTTTCCAGTAAAATCGGGGGCTGATGATCTGGGAAGTTGCCTTGAGAATGGCGTTTATTTTGTATATTTCCCGATTCCGTTTAATGGTGAGTTTCCTATTACCTTTCTCTAATTCAAACATGGATTTAAAGCAGGATCGGCTTGGATTTTCGATAACATTGATTTGAAGGTGTTGAAGCCAACCCTTACTTTTGCATTCACAGAAAGGAATGGTACATTTCATAGAGTGTAACATTCATACGCCTAGAGAGCTCCAGTGTGAAGGGATTACTTGGGGTGCAGTACAACCTTTCTATGATGACTGTCAGCGTAAGTTTCCTCCGTTTCTGCAAAAAGGGTCGTCCCTCGCGCAAGTCCTTCACGCAACAAGTTATGCGTTTATCAGGCGTGCTGACTATTTTTCACAGAACTGACTGTTATGGATTATGCCATTGAGATGCTTTACTATCTGAGTGTCATCATCGTAATATGGTTTGAAGTCCTCTATCCAGAAGGATACTTTTAAAAACATCTCAGTTCCCTGTTGCAGGTATGCACTACCACTGTTGCTTACCACCTCTACTGAAGGTGTGTGGACTGATCCATGATATATGTGGTAGCCATTAGAAAATGGATAATATTGCCACTTACAAATTTGTGCAGTACTCTTGCAATAGCATTCCTTTTTATCTTACTCTTAAATACCAAAAGTATGGGTTCAACTTGAAGGCTTTTCATAAAATGTTCGATTCCGATATAACAATTTCCTTCGTTTTGCTTCCCAGGCATACCACTGAAGGTGCATTACTAGACATTTCAACCCTAATTTATGTGCACTATTTGGTTGGTCTATTGTTGAGGGGGTTTGTAGCATGGGCGGGCGAGAGGCAGTTTGGTATCGCAGTGGCGTTTTTATGATCCGTTGGCCAATCTCGTCAAATTGGCAACAAAGTTACCTTTTCATTTGTGGTTTACTCTGCTTACATAACTGTAATTCATGGAGTAAAGTCTGTACTGATTTTCATCCCATAAGTTGCTTCTCTACCAGAATTACAAGTGTGTAGTCCCGATTTATTTTCATGTGACATGAGTTATTTTTCTCAATTTGTGGGGCCTATTGCAAATCGGTTAAGTTTAAAACAATGAGGTAGGTGTAGATTTGCCCGGTTTGATGGTTCAAAGAGTTTGATATCTGGGTGGCTTTGGTGGTCTGTTTTCTCCGAGGTATTTTATTGACCGTGCTGAGGTGACCGGTAATTTTCATACTTTGACTCTGCATACACATTCTCCTAGTAGAGAAGCTGGGCGGTGAATTTTGTGTTGTCATTGCGTTTCTTCATTTTCCTTCACAGATACGCGTCAATCCACTCTTCTTGAAAGTTGTGGTGTGTCGGAGCTCTTCAAATGTGAGTTGGTTCTCCCCTTTCCCACTTGCTTGCTTTTCCCATACGTGTCTGCATCTGTGCCAACGTTTTCGGTGCGCTGTCCTGCTTGCGAGCTTTTTTAGCCATGGCTCTGCATCCACGGGCGTTAAGATGATTTAGAATCAAAGTAAAGCAAATATTTGTGGCTAATCGAGTATAATGGGCAATTAGGTTTATTTGCTTGATGCTTTCCCTCGTATCAAAAATTTCTGTTGACACACTGAATCGAAGCCTTCACCCTTAGTGTCAAATATACGACGCGTTTTTCTGCCAGCTAATGCTGTAAACGGATTAGCTGAGGATTAAATGTCAAACCAGATGTAGAGTTACATTCTGCTTCAAAGACCGAGTACATTTTTTTGCCTTTGAGTTGTTTGAAGGACTGTGTTGATTAATTTTGCTCCGACACTCTAGCATCGAAATTGTGGGTTTTTTAAATGCAATTTACTGGTTATACGATCAGCACTGCGTTGTTTTTAGTACTAACTCAGTTTTTTATTCAAATGTATCATATTTAGAACTTTGGAGCTCTTTCGAGGCGATGAAACACACAAAAGATGATACTAAGCGTTTCCCGCATTTATTTGTTTGGAGAAAAGTGCGAAATAGCCCCAAAATTCCCTAGTGAACATTAAAAAATAACCTGTCCCCTACCCGAGTGGGTGACAAAAAAGAAATTACAAACTAATTAGGAATAAATGTTTTGAAGAACTGCGGTTCAGAAGACAAATCACTACGTTTTAACTTTTCGGTTGAGTTTGGATGCTTGAAATATTAGCGTGTGCATATGCGGTCAGGAGGCTGAATAAAGTGTGGATGGGTAGAAATCAGCTTAGGCCTGGGAATTTTTACAAAGGGATTCTGTGAAGGAATAACCACGCAAGAGGCGTTATTTTGGCGCTGTCTTTTAATCCCATCACATTGTTAGAAATATTGTCATGGTTTTTGTGGTGGCTTGTCTATATGTATAGGCAAGTGGAATACGAAGGGTTAAGACACGAACTCACTAGTGGTCTAGCATAATGTTTTAAGTATATTCATGATTAGCTCTTGCATTAATATTCTGGTCTATCATTTATCCATTTTTCAAAGAGAAATAAGCTATCTGCTAACTCTAAACGTTAACGACCTGTCTCTGGCCACCGCCATTATTTCACCTTTACATCCAACTCTCTCTCTTCTGTCTCGTATATAATCATGTGCTTGTCGAAAGCTGACGTCGAGAAAGGATGAATAATACCACTTGGCAAATCATCATCAAGGGAATATGGAGGATGGAGAGGTACCTTTATTGTTTCCATCAATTTCAAAGTGTAGGACACACTAATATGCTTATGACCTTTTTCTGATTGTTTCCATAGTCCAAGGGGCTCTTCTTACATACCTTTGAGTTGTATCGTGTCCAAATGATGGGACTCAGTCCTATAAGTTGAATGATTCTTAGCGATTTCTTCTGTTTGCAGTCCACCTGATGCATACACACACACACGCAAAGCATAGTCTTCTGCAGATGGAGTAGTGCCAAGTGATAAGTTTAGCAAATATTAAAACGTAAAGGGTGTCTTTGGTGATTAATCAGTAAAACGTCTTTTTTTCAACCGTTTTTCGAGCAGAAAGCTCTGCTCCTGCAGCTTCTTCAAATATTACCAAAGTACTCTACGAGAGGTTCAGCTTTGAAATTGAGTTTGCATTCTTGGAGAAAATGACCTCAGGCCACATCAAATTCAACCCGCATCTTACGATATGAAGGTTTAACACCAGACCCTAATGAAGAGCATCATGCTACTTTATTTGCGTATTTGTTAGCAGGTAATTGCATACTGCAAGTTCTGACTAGTTAAAATCAAGTTACTACCAAAAACTTTTTGTACTTTTTCCCTCACTTTATAGGATAAGGCGGTAATTACAAGGCCACTAATAATCCAACCAACGAGAGAGTTTCGTGCGGCGATATTTATAAAACTGCAAAATCGTGTAATATTTAAATTTCCTGAAAACTTTTGTCTCACTTCTCCGCATATGTTTTTCGGGAAATCAGCAGTAATGATGGAAAAAATGATTTTAGATCGGATTTGGCACAAGAATTATCCACTTTAGGAGACGGTGGATGTGTTACAAAGTGGTCGATGGAGATGTCAGCAGGGAAATTGCGTTGATAACTATTTTAGACACTTAAATACCTACCCGAAACAATTGTAGTCACTGAGACTAAGTATCAAGACTTGAATGGAATCATATGCCATGTTTTCTGAAGGTGAAGACAAAAATTTCAACTAATACTAGTAGGAGGGAGTAGACAAGCTTTTAATATTTATCAGATGATCAGGGAAATTCGTCCAATTCTTGGTATAAAATTGAAGTGGGTAGATTTGTATTTTTTTTCGATCCCATATATGATGTTCGGCCTCGATGGAATAGAGGGACATGATTGACCTTCACATTATCCAATAGAAAGCCAGAAGCACCTTTCCTGATCGGCTGGTAGAAAACATGTTTTATTTAACTTCGGCCACGTACGCATACACAAACGCAATCGCATGCAGGCATACTGATTGGCCTTTTATTGGTTACTTCAGTTAATTTTTGTGCCTTAAAATAGAGGTATTCAACTTACATTAAATGAGGCTACTCACTTGGTATACCAAAATACTAATACCAGCTTCAGTGTTTTTGTCTTCTGGGAAAGAGTCGTGCGACAGCAACTGTTGACAAGTCATCTCTATTTTTAGTTGTCAGCGTGTAGATAGGCAGGTGACTATAGGCAGCAACATTAATAGGTTTAGCTTCGATTAAAACCTCTTGTCTTCTGCGATGTTGAAGGATGTCGTTTTTAAGTCTTACATTATTACCCACTGATTACTATCGCCAATTTCTTTTTTGTACCTTCTGTAATCCCTTCACCGTTAGCAAAGGATCTTAAGGTTAATTGGTTCACATTTTTACTCAAAGTTGCTGAATTATTTCTAAGCTGACTTCATTCAATTCCTCGTTTGCTTTTAAATTTCAGCAACTAACTGAATTGTTAGCATTTTTCATTTTCTGTGCTAATTGCTACTTTTTTGGGGTGGTTTCTTTTCCCCAACTGCTTTAATTTAGGAGTCTATTTGGAACCAAAGCATCACATTAACGGAAGCTTTTACGTCACGAGCACCTTTGAAAAGATGAGGGCTCTGTTCACTTTATTTTGCAGATCGCGTAATTGCAAATTATGCTTTGTCTTTGCGCTTACGTGGCTGTTTTATTGGTGGTATCTGCTCGCTACTTTCCCCTTCCCCAACATTTGTGCCAGAAAGCTCACGAATAAAGAGCATTTAACTAGCTTGTGTTTACTCCAGCATTTGGATTTCAAGGGGTATAAATAATGTTAAAATAATTTTCCCCGCTCATGGGAGCAATCAATGCGTTTGCAAAGTCGCTAATTTTTTTTATTTAAAAAAAAACAGACGACATACAAGTTATAACGGCTCTGACGCTTGTCATGGGCATCGAGAGGTTCCAGGTGTTAGCAATGTCAAATCTAAGCAAATAAATGTAAAATGTTGATTGTTTGTGAAAACTTCGCTTGTAAGCCCATATTTTTTTTTCATGGACGGAATACATTCTTAACGTAAATAAAGAAAACTGGTCGTCATAACTCTCAAGACCTTGAACGTATCGAAAGCCTTCTATTAGAAGTCCAACAAATCAACAGCTGAACTTTGTTTTTAGATTTATGTAAACGGCAGGGTCAAAACTGTTGTAATGGGTCTTTCTAGTGCACAAAGTGCGGATTACGACCTACAAAACCTTGTGACCCGTGAAAATTTGAATTATTTAGTCACTGCCACTAAAATAGCGCAAGAAGAAAGTGTTGTCGCTTGCTCTGTGCAGGTATGCTTCGTCAAAGTGACCTAATGCCCGAGGTGGGTGACGATTGGGACATCTTCAACATCCTCATCGGTCGAATGCTCTCCGAGCCGGAGTACTCGAAATTGACAGTGGAACAGATTGAACAGTCTCTCCATCCTGATTTTGTGGCCTCTGGACCCGATACAGCAAAGAAGGTGAGACTGATTGTACTAAGTTTTGTATATTCAAGTAGAATCCGGACTATCTTTAAAGTCGTTGCAGAATTCGAAAGTAGTCTAATTCTTTGCATACCACCCGAAAGTACGTATTAGTTGGTCAAAGCTCTGTTTCTCCGTCGTGAAGTTTCCATAATGCTGTTGCATAAATAAGATATATCAGCAGTCTTGTTTGGAGCGTAGCCCTTGGTGTTGCCATTCTTCAGTATCGTCGATAACAACGATGCTCCATCACAGCAAGAAGGCTTAGCAATCTAAATGTTGTGCTAGATTGTTAATCTGGAAGATTTGGTACAGCTTTGTGCTTTAAATCATTGGTAGGCGTCTGTCGCTCAGTACAGATGCAACTTGTTTGTACTCCTGACTGTTTGTAACTAGGTCCACGTTTTTTGATGGCTTTTGAAGCCCAGACACACATAAGAATTGCTTACATAATTGCTAAAAGTTGGAATTTCTTATGTAAATCTAGGGTCTTTACATATAATGATATCCTAACGATCGAGTCTCGACGAACCGATGCTGCACATATTTGCTAGAGTTTGTGAACAGGACTAGCGTAGTAATCGTAATCTTGTAATTGGGGATTTGAAAAAAAAATTCATTTGCTCTATTGGTTCATTAAACATGTATCTTACTTTTGTGTAGATCTACACGCAGCTCTCATCGATGCACCTCTGCGAGCGGTATCCACTCTTCACGGCTGTCCATCTGATTTGCATCCGCTCCCTTTCCTCAAATATGCTTATCCCGATGTTGAGCCATCATCCTGCACACATGTAAACCCCTCCTCCTTCTCTCTCCTTGCTCGAATTATCTCCCCTCTTTGTTGCATAGAAAAGATGTCCAGCGTTCTTCTTCTCCTTTGCATTGTTTTCGTGTTTTTACTCCGCTTTTGCCAAATCCAAATGTTACGAATAGAACGTGTTTAACTTTTTGTTTGCCTTCTTCTCTTCTTTGGTGTGTGATTTTCCTACATTAACCAAATGATCTGTACCTATCAGTGAATTCACTAATGGGATCGCGATTGAGTAATTTTCACCATTGATGCAGATCCTTTATATTTTTAAATACAAAACTTTGGCATAGATTAGATTACTCACGGTTAAGTTTTCCTTCTTGTGGACCTTATCCCCTACCGACAGATGGATGGATTGCCTTTATTTCACTGTGCTTTAGAAGAGCCTAGATTATGCGCTTTACCAGAGCATCTGAGGCTATCCGCCAAGTCAAAACATGGGTGCTTGATTAATATCCATTGTTCTTTTTTGCGGGAGAGTTTGTAGTTGATAGCAAAAAGTATCAAAACTAATCAGTCGAAGGGCACTTAATTTGAATTTCTTTCATTGGTTGGGAAAGCTGAAGGGTTATTGGCATGACCGGGAGGACTCCGACAGTTAAACAAAACGGCGAGTCACTATATTTAAATGAATTAAATCCATAGAATGTGCTAAACAGACTAATTTAAATGTTAGAATGCAGCAAAATGACTGGTAGAATCCCTTTTGATTTGCCGTCTTTTGAAATCTAAGTTAGAGTCCACTTTCACTCTTCTGACTTGTGCAGCATCGTGTTCCTGCTGCACTGAAACTAAATGTAAATGCATCAAATGGGGCGTTGCCAGACTAGGCTCAGTTTTGAAGTCGTCTCCCTCCTCGCCTTCGATCTTTGAAAATTATTTTTCTGTTGTATCCATTAGGGGACAGTTAAATCCTTCAAACAGCACTTCTCGACTAACGAATGATTATATTAGGGTTCTGTGTGTGCTCTTTTTATTTAGGAACTGTTGTGTCGGGATAATTCATTTGGAAAATAATGGCGCAGGTCTCCAACAATGGCATGGATCCGTTCTCGATTTGGGAAGCTAAGATTGATTAAGTTATTTTGGACTGAGCCTTCTCTCTACAGAGCCTACTTTTGGTGCCAAATTAAGGGTGATTGTTTCTACCTTACACAAACCGCGAATTTTCCATATGGAGGGTATTTAAAGGATTTTCAGCTAGAGCCTTCTTTCTTTTTCCCTATAAGACGATACTTGCTGATTGAAGGCTCCTCAGCAGTCGCTCAATACGATAATCCTCATTTGTCTCTCTACTACTTTCCTCTCATTTTGACTCCTCACATTGCAAAATGTCAAGCAACTTTGATGGATGCAATTATGGCTTGCCTACTTTGCGAACCGGGTTAGACACAGACCCGATGCTACAACGTTTCCTTTTTGGCATTTAGTGAAGGTGCAGCATCAGCACGTGTCATCTAGACGCAGTTTGCAGTTGCTTCAGTCCAGTGGTGAATGCTGCATCAAGCGGAAGAAGACCTTCTTTTTAATAGGTTGGAAAGTGAAGTGTTGCAAATGACCCACTCACCACTCAGCCCTCAACAATTCATCCCCAGGAAACAATGTCGTCTCTGCAGTGCATTGCAAACCAATCTTGCTGAGGGCTTATGTATGTTAACTCAATGTGGCACAACTCTCCAAAAATGCTCAGGGCTGGTCAATATGATACTGCCTCGACCTTCCTACCTCTCTAAAGATACTTCTCAAAGTTGTGCTTATCATCTTTGCTTGGTACAATAAAATCACATGGGTGATGGACATTTGAGTGCAAAATAAAAGTGAGATTGAAACGGAAGTGGCTAAGGTTAGATTGTTCGTCTTTAGAAACAAACTTTTATAAAAGCAAAATGGTTTGCTTTCGATGTCACATTATAGAATTAGGGATCACAACATGAGATTTTTTATTGCATTTTGGCGTATATGTAAGATTACAGTTTCTCAGACTAAGCATCCTCATAACCAATGCCAAATATCCTAATTACAAACGTTGAACATTAATGCTGCTACACAACTGCAAATCTTTTAAAAGTGGTTTTGACAAAGTTATAAGTTTTTGTAATGTATTCGCCTTTAGAAGAATGATTATGCTCAAAATATGTAAATGTCAAAGTGAGAAATGAATTTTCTTCCGGATTTATTTGGCCTTAATTTGTATAATACTCCGCACAAGGCATGCAATTTGGCATAAAGACTTTCTTTTCTCAGTTAATTATATATTTTAATTTAAGGCGCCCAACCTCTTTAAGGCTTCCCGGCCTCTCCTGAGTTTACTTTTTTATATAACTCCATATAATTATTATAATGCGTCTATTTTACCAAATTATGGGCACTAAAAGGCAGGCTGAAGAACCTGTTTTCTTCCATGAGCTGCACCACACATTATTCCCGTAAATGTCATCACAACCCTAATTTATTCTACCAGTAATATCTATCTCGATTAGTAACCAATAAATCGCATCTCTACAATCGAAAAATCAGGCGACTGAGCAAACAAATAACCCAGTATGATAGCACTTTAAACGAGATCCAGAGTCGGAGTCTTTTCTCGATGTTTATTATTTCTACTGAAATTGCCAAAAGTAGCATTTGATTTGATTAGCATTGAAAAGTTGCCGAGAATCTTATTACGATCAAAATAGCCTTCAGTATATCGCAATGCATACAATAGGGATTACATTTCTGAATTTATCTGTCAGAAAAATAGGAGTGACAAGGTAAAGAGTGGAGCTGAGATACAATAGAGGGAAGGGGAAAGTGGTCCTATTTATTATAGGCCATGGGAGACTGTTTGGTGCATCATTAACATTTATGCAAAATATGCGTCCAAAAGTAACAAGTCCATGTGCGCACAAACTAGTATTTTTTTCAAATGGTAAGGTAAGAAGATTTGTTTCCTTATTTGCCACTTCTTCATGGCATACAATCTGACGTTGGGAAGGGAATTAAGATGATGGTAAATAACAACGGTGGCTGCAGTAGAAAGTAGCAGCATGGGCAAAATTACTCAAATGATAAATAGGAGTACATATGAGTGAAAAAGGACAAATCGCAACACACGATTTTACAAATCCGTTCCGTCAAGTGCAAATGGAGCTCTTTAAGGGATGATCCCTCACGAAAGACAGCGTTCTTTCTAATTTTCAGAGGCGTCTATGTGCGTGGTATGTAGGTGCGTGTAGCCTTTACTCGTTGAAAGACTGGTGGTACTGCGGAAAAAAGAAAAGAGAAAGAAAAGCTTCATTTATCAGGCATTCACAACATCTCGAAGTTGTGAGCGTGCAAAGAGGAATGTGATTTCCCACTCTGATCAGGTGCATGCATTTCTTTATTCGCGCACAAGCGAAAAAAAAAAACTATTCAAACGGCAAAGATTGGGTAGGGTGTATTTGCAAAATAATAAGGTAAACGATACAAAACTCAAATAATTTAACCGGCGGGTAAAACAATGGTTCTTGACCGTAACGAAACTGCTTTTAAGGTCAGTAACTTTTGGGCAGAGTCTTTCAATAGACAACAGCCTGTTAAAAAGGAATTTGGCACTTCCGTAAAATAGGTTTATGCTCCACAGCGAAGCGCTAAAATGAAATCTTGTTATGCTGCCATGTTCTAACTTTTCGCTTGGTCGTATGCCAAATTACGCAGGCTATTCAGTTTTAAGTTGTACTTTCGTTGGTTAACATGACCCTTTAATCATGCCTTTTGCCTTCCAACCCTTCAACACACTGGTGAGTATATCGCCTCCATTAGTGATTTGGCTTATTGTGAGCCTGACTGACGGAAGCTTAGCACGTTGCGAAAAAGAAGGTAATTGCTACTAATAGCCGGATTTGTGAATCCCAACTAAAGGGGGACTCGATTCGCGTCCACTTTTGTCGTCTCGCAAAGTTTTAAATTCTAGGGAATTACCTGTGGAAGAAAAGGCACAATTTTCGAAGGATCGCACTAAACTTTAAACAATGGCCTAGAAGAGCTTCCCAAATGAAACCATTCTTTAGTCGATCATCTTTATAAAATTACTTTTAGGCAAATTTCACCATGACAAGCCATCCGTCTATAGGACTATTTTTCTGTAAGAACACTGTCCACTCTCTGGCACAACTGCTCAAATGGATTCTCTCCGATTTAGCTTCCCTACTAGAGGAAACGATATGCAGAAGTCCTGACTGCATCTCATTATTCATCATCTTCGAGCCTTTTTTGTATTTATTTGGTTAACACTTGACACGGTCTAAGTCAAAGTGTCACCATGAAAAAAAAAAACTAGAGGCGGTGATTCAAAAGCAATGGGAGCTGTGCAGTGAATTGCTTTTTAAAAAAGTGGTAATTAAATGCCTCATTAAAATTAATAAGGAGAGAGCAGCAAAAGGCTACAAGGGGCAACGCCCATCCGAGTGACTTCCTGAGCTTTGAATCCAACTACCGTAATTGTTTGCCTTCTTCCGCATGCATAGGAGCAGCCACAACAAAGTAGTACTTTTAACAGGTTGGCTGGAAAGAAAAGGGGTTTCTTCAACTCTTTTTTTGCATTTATAAAACAAAATCTTTCTATCAGGGTAAGTAAGTATCTTAGAATGCATAAATGAGTGAAAAAGTGCAGAGCATAAGGCATATAATTTGATGTTAGTAGAATAAAAGCAATGAGCATTCAGAGGTTATTTGCAGTAAAGTTTGATTGACCGATGCCCAACACAACTCCAAGGTATGAGCTTTTTTCTCTTTCTCTCCCCTCTAATCGGTATTCACGAAGGGAAAAGAATATGCTTAAAAGAACACAATTGCTTTTTGATTAAGGGTAAGGGCTACTACGAGAGACACCATTATTTTGCAGAGATGTGGAAGTGATTTTAGTTTTTCCAGCTTATTGACTATACTACTTCTACACTGTTAGCAATAGCTTGGAATTCCTACTTCACTTCATTGAATAAATGACGATGATTTCATGCAACCCGCTGCCAAATTGTCCCGTTGCTGCATCAAGGACTTCAAAATGATACACTGACACAAATCATTTTAGCAATTAATTAGCCGCATAGCACGCAAATTGCACTAATTCTTCAGTTTATGTCAGTTAAAGCACTCTTTACCAATAGCGGCAATAGCGATGAGAAACTACTTGCAAACTCACCCTACGTGCAAATCAGAATGTGCAAAAAAATGTCTTCTTTGTGTGTTAGACTCACGTTATCTGGTAGCCGTGGTTCCAAGGACTAAAGCATCCATAATATCGGATAAGAAGCGTGTTATACGATAAGGTGACAATAGGGTCGCGTAATAGTTTTTTAGTGCTTTGGTTAAACATCACCAAGTTAGAAGGTTGTGTTGTAGGTAGTGCACACTATCAGTGTAAACGTACTCATCTTATATGCTTTGACTTGTGACGTGACTAGAGGAACAGGTATGTTGATTAATTAAACCCAAGGTAATTTGCCTTCTCAAACAAATATTTGCAATCTATAAATCGTTTTGCTTTTCAGGTTTTATATTGCAGAAGACCCGGGTAGTTTGGTGAAATACGGTCACTCAAACCCTAGTGGTATTTAAAAGGACAGGAAGATTGCGGTGTCAAAGATCCTACATTAAAATTGCCATCCGCAGAGAGAGACTATATTAAAAGGCGCTCAGATGTAAAAATCAGAAGTGGACTTGAAGTTGATATTTATAATTAAAAATCAGCGAAGTTAAGCAAACAAATTAGATAGACAAAAAAGTGATTACTGAGGAAACTTTAGATAAACAACTACATTACTCCTGCGCTTTGCGGCATAAAGGTAAAACCTTTTGCAAAAAGGCAATTGAAGAAGCTTATTTCTGCAAAAATTGACATAAGAAAGACAAATAGTTTATAATTCATATCCAGTTTCCTTATAATTTGTGTGAGCACACAGAAAATGAGCTTAAACCTAAAATTTGGAGTCTTTTTGTCACCTCCTACCGGTCAGATTTTGTTTTTATGGGTAAAATAAAGTCTCTCATTCAAAATGCAATGGTTAGAGTTTGATTGTCGAGAAATTAACGCGGAGTAGGCACATAGTGTTTAAGCCAAATTTGCAGGGTTTTTCTTTAATCGGTGCTAAATAATCAAAAGGGTCGACTAGCGTTACTTTAAGTTCTTGCGAACCTCCATCTGAAATTTGATACAATTGTAGATAAGTAAATAAGAAAAAAAACCTACACACTCAAAGTCACTCCCACTTTTAATGCCCTAGTGGATAACTGTTGAAAATGCACTTTCTGTTCATACTTTTTAAGAGAAAGTTACGAAAACAAACTAGAATCGAAAGGGAAAAATGCGATGAAGTGAAATGGTCGGTTACTACTGGGATAAATTTTATGATTAGATCAACGCATTGCAAATAACAAGATTTGCAGAAGAGATCAAAGACTATACCAGTATTTATGCAAATCAATCAACCCAACATTTAAGATTTTTCAGCACAGATAGAGCAGAAATTAGTAACAAAGCCGGTATGGCCCAGTAAATAGGGAACTAAGAGCTGGACAGTAGTGATTTGATAACGAAGTAAAGGAGTGGGTGTGTTACCTTTTAGTCTTTAAAAAAATCGCCGTAGGATACGTTTTGATAGGAGAATTGGGTGATAAACGTAATCTATCTCGCCTTAATGTGCTAGCCACGTTTAAATGCTATTTCAAAATTCATTTTTGAAGGATCATCAGCAAAAATACATTAAAGATGATGTCCAAAACATGACAGAATGTTGGTGTCAAAATAACATTTGTTTTAATAGTATATTTCACGGCTTAGACTCAACCTGCCCCCAACTTTTTCCCCTCTGCAATGGTAACAAAAACTCCACTCAAGTCATTTGTTTGCCTGAACTGAAAGTCCTTTTTTGGATAATCCAAATAAAGCCACTTCAAAAATGCTGTGTTCTTACAACGTGTTCAGACACAACTCATGCCGTATAATGCAACTGAATTGATACCTTTCCTTATCCTAATAATTTTTAAAGGGAGAAAAACAACTAAAAAAGTGATAAAAATTGATGGTAAAAGATTTTAACGCACACTTGCTCGTGGCCGATAGTCAAATTCGGGAGGGGAGTTGGTTTGAATGTCGGCGTAGACTACAGGACTGCTGGGAGTCGGTGGAACGTGAGTCTTCAGACTTGAGCTGCGCACATGGCGACGATTGGCCTGATTGGGACTAGGCAGGGGAGATGGGGAGGCACCGCGGGGACCATTACCCCGGCCATTTGTGGTGTGAGTATTGGCGCTGTTGTACCTAATGGGGGAGACGAAATGTCCATCAAACACATGCTCCTTTGAGAGGGCCTCCGATTGGCCAATACGGCCTCGGTTTCAAGGCTATAGTAGTTTAACATGGAAAAAATGAGTAAACATGATATTTTTGAAACAAAAATCAAATTCCAACATTAGTGGTAGGTCGATCCGCCCTGCTGAATCTTCAAGGAATTCTATCCTTAGGGTTTTATTTAATACTAGAAGCTGATTAAATGCACACTTAAAAGAAGCACCAAAATGATGCAACCCAGGCATGTGTAAGCCATTTGGAAGGAAAAACACCATGATGATGGTGGCATTCCATACTAATAAGACCGGAAATCTTATCAAACTAGGTCGCATCCCTAACATATTCTAATGAGATTCAATGTGGACTTTTGCCTGTGCATAAGAAATGCCCAATGCAGGAGTGGCTCAACCACACGTTTATCTGATGCGAACGGATTAATAGGAAATGGACAAGGCTGATCCAGTGCACTAGTTGCACGTTTGTTTGCGCCTGAACAAAAACTCAGCTAAATTTGTTACTTAACGCACTGTACATTTCGTTTTAAACAGTTGGATTGAAGTGTGACGCGACTGTTTTCCTCCTTATGGGTTTTCAAAAAATACAACTTCTTCATTCTTGGAAACTGTCATGGGTGTCAATGAAGTAACTCTTAAAAGGATTCCATGAAGATGGGAAGTACGGAAATAATTACTATGTTTGGGGATTGGATATCACCCAGTCGCGCAAAAAAATTGAAGGCCACTACAATTTTTGCAGAAGAGTTGCCCCTTAAAACCGCCGTCTCCTCAAAAGAGGAGAGGGGCTATGTAATACGAAGGTTGCTTAACTCTCGGTGTTGGTGAAGAACTACTTTTGACTTGGCTATTGTACCGTGCAGGATGGGCTGGCCTTCAAGCCATGCCACTAGTCCAAATACCCGAGTATTATGTTTTCTTTTTTTCCTCAGCAAAGTCCCAGGACGCTACAGTACTACGTTACATGGAGCACTTTACCGACAGCCAAGTGCAAACTCACTTCAGTGTGAGGACTGCAATAGCTTCCGTCGGGCTACTAGGTAATAAACGCAAAAAGCTAAAATATATGACCAATTAGGTGTGACGTATTCAAAGAATCTTGCATGACCATCCGGCCAGTAGGTGTGCCAAAGCGACTTAACTGAGTAAGAATCCTTAAGGTAAAAAAGGTGAGAAACAAGAAAATCTTAAGGTTAATTTTGCTTATTATGAAATAAAAACTTCTATCTGTCATGTCATTAGAAGGTTTGCTTATATTCCATGCAATAAACCGCCGTAACTATCAAGCAAATCTAACAAATGATCAAGAAAAAACAAATTTCGAAAGAGATTAAGTTTAGCACGTGTAGTTTATAAATCACTAGCCTAAACTATTGTTATGAAAAAGTGGAGTGTCGGAAGAAATTAGGACTTATTTTCTTCTTTAACCGAGCTTTGTGAGTATGGTAAAGGAGAAGTTGGTTATGGAATAAACTACGAAAAAGTAGGCTAGAGTAAGATGGTTACCTTTTTCTTAATTCAACATTATTTAGTAGAAAATGACCCAAAAGTTTTGTGTTTTTTCCTGATTCTACCACCAGCCGCTTTTTACACTTCAAAGTGTGAACGCTCCCAACGACAGCGGCTGAGGCGGTGCCAACCACAAAGAAATCCATGCTATTACATATTTTTCAAAGTTGCTGATCATTACAAAACTTTTCCACATTTAAGAATCAAAGTATGCACACATAAATTACCCAACTTTTTTGGCAAAAAGGTGATAGTAAGTCAAGATATCTTACTCACTCATGAAATGGTGCACTTTTAGAAGAAAGGCCTAGCAATTTAGCCGCTCTAAAAAGCTATTTTATAAAAATATATGTAAAGTCTATGGAATGAAAGGAATAGTCAATTATTTACTGTAGAGGAGATCTAAATGCAAGACAGTATGTACATGTCCAGAAGGAGGAGTGGTTAAGGAAATTTGGATTCTGTATACTTAAAGATGGCAGAATTTTAAACAAGTCCCTTAAGACACTTGAGCTTAGCTACTAACACTGCCGTAATTTACTCTTCAATAAGTGATAACTTTTCCAAAAAAACAGCAGCTGTACGCGGGTACTTCCTGTTCAAATCCTTAAGTGATAAGCTCGAGTGATAAAGACCACGGCTGTCACTAAACATGCAATTAAATTTAAAAAAATTTTCTCCTTTAAATATCACAATAACAGGTCTGTCCAATAAAACTGGTGGCTTTTTGATCTAAAATTGGTAAACATGAAAGGAAAATCACTAGCTTCCTTCATAGAACAATAGAGAGTGTTCTCGTAATCGCCCTATTACAAGAAATGTGGCAAACCCTAAAGTTTTTTATACTTAGAGACAGACAAATAAACATTCATTCTACACCATCAAATTCGTTATTTTCTGTGCCTCTTCCAGCAATTGCTTTTGTTTTATTGACTAGAGTAGTTCGCGTAGAGTCTGAGTTCCATTGATACGCAAAAGCATGCATAACTTGGACATGGAATCACAGAGACAGCTCGAAGTAGCCTGACAGGTGCCAACTGACAAAAAGGATACGCAAAAGCATTCATTTTGTCAAGAAATTTTGGTAAAATTGTCTTTAATTGTACAGCGACTTAATATATATATATGTTCTTTTTCTTAAAAGAAACCTACTTTATGACAGCAAAATCACCATTGTTGTGATTTCGGGGATTTCGATAAGATCGTAGGTAGTGACCCTTCTCATCCACTCCATTGTTGGTGATGTTAGTGTTAGTGTTGGCGTTCTTTCCGCTATTGTTGGCATGATAGAGACGTTGGTAGAAAGTGTCGGCGGTGTTTCGTATCTTCGAGGTGGGTAGACGGCTGGAGGTCAGCAGTATCGGTAGTGGTGGCGGTGGTGGTGGTGGCGGAGGAGGAGGAGCAAAATCCACACGTTTTCGAGCTGCTGCGGCTGCCGCAACCGCTGCAGTTGTTGGCGTGGTAATAGAGGAGGGAGTGTTGCTTTGTTGACCTTCGGGATATGTGGCACTAATCATTGCTCGCCCGTCACGGTTTGTAGACAACTTCTGAGGTGACACTCTGCAAATAGATCATCTAATTTTCTTCATAGCATTTAAATGAATTCCATTCTGCCATTTGTATTATTTTAAGGGTGCTCTTAGATTAAATCGTAATCACTTTAAGAGGAGAAACATTTTTTTGTAAAATATAAAATTGCAAAAGAAATTATGCAGCTTTAAAGCAAAATCGCCATCGAGCTCCATGACTTGGCAGCTGATTTGCTTTGTCTAAGCAAAAGTTAGTCAGCAATCTGTAACATCAAAAGAGGATACTTAATTAGTTTTTTTTAATCTTTGAGCAATTAATCTACATTTCCAACTTGGCAGAACAAAGTGGGTGCCTCAATCTTTACTCGTTGTACTTCCGCTCTGCGGCATGATTCTTGGGCCACGCTAGTAGTCCCCCAACTTTTCTTGTGCGTTACTAAATAATGTTTTTCTACACCACTTTGGTCTCCAACTATTTCAGCGAATTCGTGGAACGTAACATTAGTGGCGTCAGTATACAACTTTGACCCGAAAGGACAAGTACCCTGATTTCTATGCCTGCATGCTAAACCTCAACGCCGCAGAAGATCAACTGCTACGCGTGGACGAATTTGTGGAGAGTCCTAACAGAAGGTTTAAAATGACAACAACTTTTGGCGATTACCACAATCCCGCGTTTTGAATAAATGCTATTTACAAATAAAGTGATGGTAAAATTAAATAATTTCGGAAAGTCTATTATGGAGGCTCTTGCGGTTCCTATATGAAGAAGTTAATTACGTGAATGGACGATAGTTGCATGTCTCTAACAGGTGAATTGAGCCCGGGTAGGCAGAAGGCTGGGCAGCCCAGATATGAAAACATGGTGAGAAGGAGGAAGAGATACAAAATATACGGCTCCGTAAAAATATTTTAAATCAGGCACTTTGCTAAATGGCTTCACGTTAAGGCCAACTTCTTTATGGCTAGTGGTTGAAGCATGAGATACCCTCGTTGTAGAGCACCACTTGGTTGTGAGCGGTATGAAGCCAGTGCATTTTTCCTGCCTCAGTACAAAGGGACCGCGCATGCAGTGACGTTTGGAATAAATGTCCTCTCAGATGCAAGAAAATTTAATGACTGGTGCTGCTGGTTCGCGTGTGGTCTTTAAACTACTGACTACAGTGTGACTGCGATTTTATATCCTATTTAGCTGTGTCCCTAAATCCGCCGACACTTTATTCTCTGCAGGTCACACTTCCGCACTGGAACATGGCTTTCTGTTCGTGTCATTAACCTTCCAGCCATTCTATCAGTTAGCAGTGTACAGCTCCGCTGACGGTTGACAATAGCGCACTGCTTGGCTTGTATTTTGCTCCGGTAGTAAAATCTTCTCCAAATCCTTAATGAAGACAAATAGGATTTATAAATTTGCATTATGTATTATAATTCACTTAAAAAGTGCATTAAAAAGTGGAATATAGTAATTTGTTCTATGCCAAATAACTAATCAAGGATCACATCAATCACTCGGTTTAGGATTGCGTTTCTAAACTGCTTTCAAGCATCTACGGACAACTAAATGTAATTACTTTTGAAGCTCGAAAAAGGCGTTATTTTAATAATAAATAGTGATGATTCAAAATCGAACAATTTTCCACTTTAATCGCTTATTTTGAAGAGATTAAAGAACATCAATGATAATTTGACATATTTGGCTGTTGTCGAATCCACTTTTTGGGAGAAATTTTTAGCATAACTCATTCTATAATTTTACAAGTAAAGTCAAAAAAGGAAAGAAAGATTTTAGCAAATGCTATTTCACTTTATAGTCATTGTATAAGGAATCAAACTAAGCCGTTCCCGAATTCGAACGTATCGAGTCTCATGCAGTCCTAAAGTCAGTGGCTAAATATATACACATAGTTTATAAAGAAAGCCACTTCCACAAAAGAATTTTTGGAGTAAATTTGGGGAAAATCTGTGAAAATATCTTAAGAAAAAGTATTTTAACAAGACATTTGGTGTTTGTTTCGGTCTTTCGATGCACAGTTTGTATGGTTTTGAAGATTTAAACTAATGCAATCGTTCAACTAATCACCAATTTATTTACCATTGCATTATTTTTCGAAAAATGTAGATATCTAGGCTGGCTGTAAGAAAATAAATCAAACCTTAAATACTTCCGTTTCTACCTCACTTTTATCTTCCATTTGGATGTTTACTTTATACGCTATGCAAAGGTGATGAACATCACTTGCATACTTCCGTATTTCTTTCAGTTGATTGACTTATAGCGGATATTTTCGAAAAAGTTTTTCCTACGCATGCATAGTTTGCATGAAGTTGTACCAAGGCGGTGGTCATAAATGTTTACCCTTCAGTACAAAATTCATGATGAACAATGCCGTTGATGTTCACCACCTTCACACAAGGCCAAGGAGTTAGGGGATAACCAGTTGTAGGTTTGTTCGCCCAACAGATGATGAAACACAAGAGCCTATCCTGAACATAAGTTGCTCGGGCAGTCAGCAATCAGTCTAGAAACCGTACTTATTATGATATAAGTGACAGAGATTAAAAAAACTGATAATTTGAAGTTTATTGCCGTTTTAAGGCACAGTATGCTGGTGAGGCCCAGTCACTTAGTAGCTTTTACAAAAGTTTAAAAATGTGGCTTTGGAATTCAGTTCAAGTTTTTAAAGAAATAATGTTTTAATTTAAATCCGATTCAACCAGGATTTTATGGCAGGAATACTTTAAACTGGCAGAAAATTAGCAAAGGTTGACGCATCTCTTCTTTACATCGCATGAGAAATCACATCCTTCAAATATTACAAGTTACGAGAAATTATTATAGTTAGTTTTATTTAAATTGAGCTGAAGTTTTTGACCTAAATTAACTAAAAAACTTGCCTTTTCGGAAATTATTTCACTTTTGATAGGTTAAAGTAAATCTTAAAAACCAGGTTTATCTTAAGGTATCCCAACATAAAATTGACTTCTCGCAGAAGAAAAATTAAAAAGTTGGACTTTTTTGCTGAAAAGACTTGTCCCATTGTTTGTTCAAAAAACAAGCAAAACGTATTTAGCTGGTAGTAACCAATTTTTTGCACTCTGTAGCCAAACAAATTCACTTCGTAGGGAAAATTGCTGAAGTAGCAGGATGATCCCCACTGAGTAAGCACGATTTGAGACATCAACCCATTTTGCCTCATTAAATATCAAGATTTTTTCAGAAATTAGGCGATGTGGAAGGCGGACGCTACGAACATGTCTACCTTTAAAGCCAGCAAGTAATGGAACAACTTAGCAGCCACCATTACTAATATGCAGACAATGACAGGATAAAGTGCGGAATGTCTCCTTATACATAATTTAACTCTCCTGTCCTGTTTTTAAGTGGGCGGGACCACTTGGCCTTCTGGGCATGCTAATAGCCTCTCAGTTCTTCTGCAAATTAGTAATAAACGTTTCCACATGCGATCTTGGTATACTGCGACTTCGGAAAACACTCTAGGCGCTACGATGTATTTAACGACTTGTAGATCGGTGTGCTTGGTTGCCTTTACTTACGCGCGACCTATACCATGTATTCAGTGAGTAATAAATGAGGAATTCCGTCCCTTTTGTTCAAAAGGACATCAGCCAACGCCGATTATTTGTAGGACTCCCTTTGCTATAGCCCTATTGACAAGAAGGTGAAATTAACTAGCGGGTTAGAAATCAGGTCTGATTAATACAACCACTTTGGCTGCTGATCTGCAGGACTGATAACAATCAGCCATCTTAATGACTATAAATCTCACAGCGCCACAGTGGTATCACGGATGCTATTTTTCATGGCAAAAAGCTCTAGGCATGAAATGGTCGTCGTTTATTATGCAGAAAATACCTGAAACCATGCACGATAAGTAGGAGATGGGATATAAAGGGGTATAAACTTTGTATTAGGGAGTACGCCAAAAATCTACCTCAAAAGATTTAGAAAAGTAGCGTGAATTTTGTGCTTGGTCTTGAATAAAGATGATATCTGTAATCAATAATGGGACAAGTAAAAGTTGTTAAATGGGACAGTAATCTTTGATCTCCAGTAAATATTTGAAATATTTGTACTTTTCCATTGTTTCACATTTCCTTTATAACAATTTTTAGAAATGAAGAGTTTAAAATTATTATTTGCTCATTTTGGAATGACCATGAGTGACGAGTATTTACGAGAGCTAATGAAGTTACATGTTCGAAAATATATAGGTACATAAATTTGTGCTTTAATAATGGATTAGCAGTTTCTTCTCTAATCTATGTAGTACTTATTCTTTTTTGGACCCGATTACTTACCAATATCCTACCTACCTGATAAAGTAAAGCTTAAAAAACACGGCCTAGCAAACACAGTACAAATACCTGGTCACAGCGGACATGCGAAAATTCTGATGGGGCACACGAGAAGCGGATATGGGCAGAATGGGGGTGATGCCAGATCGAGTTGGGCCCATACCGACGTTACTTTCACTGATTCTAGTTCCACATGCCACCACCCT
>NW_020170511.1:32084-66768 GCF_000524195.1 Echinococcus granulosus | reverse complement strand
TGTTTCACGGTGATTCTCATAGCCTCGTGTGGTCATTCCTCTAGCTCGAAGAGCACGAATGTTGTTCTCTGGGGGCGTTCCAGCTGCAACCGCAGTGGGTGGAAGGTTTATTGGCGTCAGGGTGCGTGGATAGGTACTGCTTAGGCTAGTGCGTGAGCTTGATGTGGCACTCATACTGAAAAAGGTGAAAAACAATAAAACAGAAGCTAGATAATATTGAGAAACCAATGCTTTGAGATATAGTCACATAGAGTATGTTGGAAAATGGGTACGATCAACAGAAGCAACATTACTATCGTGCAGTGTAGTACTCAAAAATTAACTTTAAGCACATAATCCCCCACCCAAAAAGTATTTTTCGAAAACCTCTACAAAAAATAGATTATTCGCAGTTGTTTCTCGGCCAAATTGGTTTTATAGTTGTGATGGATGAACTACAAAACAAAGGATTGAACTCGACCTTTAAATTTTTGAAATATCAAAGGATTTTTAAAATGGGGTAAAACAAGTTTTTGGTCGATTGTAAGGTGAAAACTGTGAATTAGACGGCTTTTGATCCAACATATTTTTAGAAGCTATGAAAAAGTTTACACCGAAATAAAGGAATCACGACCACTAATAAAAGGCAGGCAGCTTTACTGCTTAAAAATGGTGTTTTAATAACCTCTGACAGTAAAATTTATTATTTTACCTAAAAAAATGGGTAAATACTTTATGAAATGTTTCACGAGTTCCCCGTTTTGCTAATGCTAAGCCAATGGGGATTTAAGAACATAGGATGGCTTTTTCTAACTGAACACAGTTAGTCCAAAACCTTCTCAGTTGCTAAAATTCTAGCACTTAACCCACAAAAACTGGAAAAAAGAACAAATCAAAAGGCTGAAAAATGTGTTTAAAATGTTAACTAACCAAAGTTAAAATTATTGTGTAAAACATTTTCCGTTTAATGGTTGGGCATTTCCCTTGATATAGCTTAAAATATCCAAACGTCAAGGCAAGTTTACGCCAGCGTTAGGTGCGGATTTTTATACCTCTACTTTAGACATAGAAGCAGCATTTCAAGGCAAATGGATGTTGATGAGACAGCAGTAAGTTATAACTTCATTTTACAAGTCTCCAATAAATAAAATGCATCTGCTCATCAGTGCCCCTTCTTGAAGAAAACGCTTGAGTTCTGTATTATATTGTTTAGTTTTTTTCGCAAATAAAAGAAGGTAAATGTATTGAGGTCTGGGAACAAGCCACAAAAGGGTTTATGCAATTATTTCGAAACAACTATGTGACAAATATGACTCAGAGGTCAAATTGTACAGTAGACTTTAAAAGTACTACTGACTCAGTAGGTTTGTTACGTTTTATTAATGTCGGCGCACAGTCAAAATGGAAAATGTTTAAAGACCACATTTATTTTGTTAAAAAATCACTTCTTAAGGTCTTTAGAAGTAACTCAAGATGCAGGGTGGCTTCGAATACAAATTCTTTGGTAGACAATTTCAGTGTATGCCAAAAAAATATGCTGCAGTGTTAGCTGAGAAAAAATGATTAAAATAGTAGGTTAAGGAATATATAAAGATAAAAAAACGAATAAGAGAACAACCAAGTAATTTTTATGATAAGTCGACTATTTGAAAAAGAATTGCTCATTTTAAAAGAACAGCCGAATAAATTAGCTAGGAGAAAGGCAAAAAATGTACAAATTTATAGAACAATAAAAAGAGGAATGGATGTCCCACCTCAAAGTCATGCACTCAGAAACGCAAGCGAACCAGTCAACTAAACGAAAGTGACACTCAATCTTATAATCAGGTTGGAAGTCTAGGCTATATGGGTTTAGAAAGACTGCAAGAGGATAAGAAGTTTAAGTCAAAGATGGATAAGATAGGGAAACATTAATTCAGTGAAGTAAAATCGAGTAGATTAGCTGACACACTAGTGGAGGGACACGCAAACCGATAGACCAAATGTATGTAGGGATAAATATATATGTACACAAAGATATGTGTAGATAGAATGAGAACTTAGGCAGATGGGTAGATAGGACGGCTGATGATAGATCAACAGAGGCATAGAAAAGCAACTAGTACGTACCTTGGTTGAATAGAGTCTCCACTAAGTATTCCAACTCGATCCTTGCTGCCATTTGGTGGAGAAGACATAGCATTGTGATAGAAAGTGGAAGGTAGCTGTGAGCCTTCTGACTCATAGCAAAATCGGTTGTAAGCCTCCACATCTGAAGATTCTGCAGTGGTCGACCCATCCTCAGTGGCCTCGTCATGGAGATTATAGATCTCCCTGAAGTCCAAAGCGCTTCCACTCTCTCCACCAGCTTCACCACAAAGACTGGCACGGGGATAAGAGCTAGCGAGGTGCGGCGTAGTGGGATGAATGGTGATATCTTTGCCAGTACTATCCTTACGTTGTTTATTTTGCATACGAATAACTTTGATGTGATTCAGTTGGTCACCCTGGGTAAATGTTGTTTTGTAGGTACTTGGCTTCGGAGAGAGGTCCATCGCTAAATGAGGTCAATGGCAACTTTTTACGTATTTTTTTAACCTAACGAGATATTAATTTCAGTTTGTTTGTCAAATACAGTCGAAGAAAGTCACCACATACCGGGGTAAAACTTAAATTTGGCTACTTTTAGACATTGTAGCAAAATAATGTTTCGCGCACCTCGGCATACCTTATTTCTATTTAATTAAAATCAAAAGACATTACCCCCCAATTAATTTTCTTCCTTGAATACAAAAGATTCACAGGAATTCGGTTAGTAAAGGTTTTAGATGTAACACTCAGTGTTTGAATAGGGATGCAGAGATGGCAAAATGCAAACGACCTCTTTCAAATCAGATGTGAATGTTGTGAACCAGATAGTAAAGATTTGTAACCTTAATGGATAACTAAAAAGGCGGCACTTTCGTAAATTATTTCACTGTTAATAATTATTCGTTCCGTACATTTCAAAAGGAGTGGATTCAGCTTCTAGGGGACAATTAGCTTCGACCTAGGTGATTTAGGTCAAGAGTGCATTGATGTCCTCAAGCAGGCACCTCTGCACTTATCCGTATTTGTGCGCTTATACGTAAAAATGCCCTAGTCATATCACCAAAATAAAATAATATGGTAATTCTGCATAACTAGGCAAAGAGAAATGCCTGTATGTTTCCCAGATTGCACACGCAGGTGCTTTAACTATCGGGAAGGCTGACTTTGGGAATATAGCGTAGATATCTAGACCAAAAGGATGCAATAAATTTTTTTTATTATCGAGACCATATTAATCGACCTAATGTAAGTGGAAAACAAAGTTTTTTATTTTTGTCGAAAATTGTAAGATGTCTCAAAAAATTAAATTAAGGTATGTCTGCCTTTTGAACACGTAAGTGACACAATTACTTAATTCAAGCCACAAGAAAGGCCAAGCAAAACTTAAAAACAACCAAATCGTCACCTTTAAATGTATTACAGAAAATAAGAAACCCTTTATTAATTGCGAACCCACAAACTATCAAATAATCCTCTAATTCTAGGACACTGTCAGTTGACGAAGAAGTCCCTTCAGGTCAATTTTAAGGCTTATTTAAATACAGGAAAAAAGGAGGTAATTTTGAATATGTACTTGTTGGGAAGAAATTAGAACAAGATTATTTTAGTCGTTACCTAGTCCGATTCAATCAACAGGAACTGTTTCCCGGAAATTGACCAATAGCTGAATAAGCTTTTTGCAGCAAAGTCCCATGGACCACAACGCATTCACCGCTAAGTGAAAAATTTACTTTACACGTTTACTTTTGTCGGAAATTGTCACGATTTGGCGGAATCTAACCTTGTTCAGCATTGCAATATGTCCTTAGTTAAATAACAACCCCCTTAAGTGAATCATCTATACTTTGTGACACCATAACTGTGGCATTTCTATACCGTCGCAAATGCCACTATGCACAAATGACGGCATTTGACGCGAAGTTCAAACAGACTTGTGATTTTGCCGAACCTCTTTAAAGAAGTTGGGAAATGAAAGCTATTAGGGATTAAGAGGAGATGCTGTGGCCTTTGAAAGCATTTTGAAAGTGTGCAGCATTAGCAAATAACAAGAGATCTAACTTATCATGCTATGAAAAAACACTGGATTTAAGGAGAATCGGTGACACTGAAGGTTACAAAAATTGTTGTGTTTTAATGGACTTAACTAGAGTTCATTTCATGAATTTTATTGAAAGGTATAGCGACTTCCAAAAAAGCACATTTTGGATGAAAAATCAGCCGAGGCCAAAGTAAGCTAAATTGCGCAATCCCTTATTCTGTTAAAGCTATACTCTGTGGTGGAATTGCGAAAAAATTAAAACATTCCTTCGCTTATTCATAGAGAATTTGATTTGGATATAATCATAACCTTTTATAGCGCAATCTTCATGAAATGGTATGTAAAGAGGGGCACCCAAAACCTCTTCTTACAGTCCTTTAATCAATTTGCCAGGCAACCCAAGTAATTTAATTAGCGTGACAAAAACAATAACCCATTTGAGTTTATGACAGTCAAGCTAGGCATTACTAAGGAATTTTTGTCACATGCCAATAAGTCTAATGCCAAGGTGCCCATTGATCTTTCTTACATTTTCCGCTTCAAGTAATGTAAACGTTCCAGCGTAAGGCCGCATTAGCCAAGGTGTAGACAAAAGTGAAAAAAAAATCAAAATTACTAGTTTGTGCTTAGTCTTCTTTACTAGAGTATATTTTTCCCAGAGTCCTATAAACATTTTCATGATGGTAGATCAACTACTGGAAGTAAGCTTCGAGGTACTGGTGTTTATGCTCTTCTTTGTTACCTACATGTTTACAACCTTGCAGTGAGCGAGTGGATAAGGCGCTCTTTTATTGTTTCAAGTGCCTGAGACCTCTTAGTTGTTATAATCCTCTAACTGGACAATGAAATGCGGAACCAACTCATAGCCAGCTCTGATAACACTAATGAAAACGTGATTTTTGGCTTTCAGTACACCTAGTTAAAGAGTGTGACAGAAAGCTTTATCTTCCACGTGAGCGCAATTTGCGTGGTCATTTGTGTACTTGTGGGACAGTTCTTTTGCCATTCAGTGAGGGTTGACTATATGTCAAATGCAAAGAGGTGCTGATTGACTACAGAAAAAATTGACCTTGCAGTAAGGGACAGGTTATGAAATGCAGAAAATAAT
Organism: Echinococcus granulosus; assembly: GCF_000524195.1. NCBI lineage: Eukaryota > Metazoa > Platyhelminthes > Cestoda > Cyclophyllidea > Taeniidae > Echinococcus > Echinococcus granulosus. The sequence goes on along the minus strand of NW_020170511.1, from coordinate 61,573 downwards.
TTTTCGCTTAATTGTTTAAAAGTCTCATCTAGCTTTGAACCAAAATACGATGCCATTACGGATTCATTCCTGATCTAAAAGAAAGTTATCATCAGCAAACTATTTTTTAAGTATTATAAATTTTGAAAAGTTTTCTCTTTTTCGTAAAACTATGTAATCGGGTTTCCAAACCTTTTAAATAGTTTGTTTTGCAAAGTGAAACCGTACCATTTGAAACTTGAGAATGCGTGACTGCTCCAGAAAAAAGACAACTTTTTCATATCTTTTGTTTAATACATACTAAAAAGGAATATGCAGATATTTTTAAGGGTATTTTTGACATCGATTGCACAGTGAACATTAATTTGTTAAACACACAAATAAAATGCCTCGGCATCATTCCTAAAAATTTTGCTTCATTTGTCCCTTTTACATATTTTAAATTTCTTTTTGAACAACATTGGTACTATGCCCTCACCTACTTATTAAATTTGGGCCTGCCCACGTGAATAGTTGTTTACGTCACCTAGAATTCGTCATGCGACCTATCGCTACACCCTTCCCTCTAAACAAATTAAATTTCTCCTACTGGAAAAATAAAGAACTCACAATGACTGAACGCCATACCAAGACCCATTCGCGTGCCATTAACCTCCTTGGATGGTCCCGATGAATAGCGCGGTTCATTGCTGTCATTCGACTCCTCGCCACCAGTTCCGTAAGCAGGAGGTGATTGAGAACGACCGGATATCTGAACTTTGTGATGATAGACTCTTGGTCGGGAGTTGATCAAAACCTCTACTTGGTCCCCTTCATTCATTGAAGAAGTTGTAGAAAGAGGTGTCTGTGAGGTATCACCCCCACTGTCTAACGCAGCAAGTCTATTTGAGAAAAAATAAACCATTAAGGGTGACTTCTGACTTGAAGGAATAGACGAAACTTGGTGAAGTGAAGGCAAGCACGTAGGAATTATTTGCACAACCCTTGTCTTTTCACTAATCTGCAGGGTTGTGTGAAAAGAACAATAAATAGATCAGTGCTTTAAGAGCCAGTAATCTAAAGTGCCTCAAACACGCATATTTACATACTTATCGCTGTGTATCAAATCGCGGTGACATTCGAGTATTTCCTCTAATCTTTTTTAAAGAAAATTTATGAGTTCCCTGGTTTCAGGTACACAATCATAGGTGCTGTGGCCAAAGAAATGCTAAGAAAGAGTTCATGCAGTAGTTATTTATAGGAACCTCTAAAATGCGATCACTTGTGTGCACCATAAAGCGTAGGTATGCACGGATTTCTAGGAAAAGTACTCCATTTTTACTTCCTATTGTCTTCACTATTATTCCAAATCTGCAAATCATAAAAGATGAATGAAGTTCAACGCGATTCAAATTTGTCTAGTCTACACCATTTAAATTTGCAGAGGATTTGATGACATAATGTACTTCTCGGGCCTGATTTGCACCTGATTGTACGCAGGTGATTAGTCACTCAAAGATGGATACATCGCGTTTAGAAGGATCCTTCTTGTTTGCTCATGGGAGATTACGTATTACAATGGACACAGTAACTCAAGATTGAAGTGCTAGGAATTTCTAGTCATCTATCACGAGGTTATTTAAACAATTCGTTTGCACCTAAATCAATTGGAAAGAATTGTTGAAGCAAGGCAAATTGATTTTGTCCGTTTCAAAAGTGGTTGTTCGAAGATACTTTTGTGCATAATGCAAGGTCATCATTATCGAACGGAACAAATGGTATCATGGCCAACGGTACTCAGACAAATACCCACTTCAATGATCCTAAAACTTTCCCCATGTTGCCTGCTCTTCCTTTAAAAATACCTTAGGGTCGACTTATCCTTGAGACACCTATGAAACCCACCCCACATGCTGGATTGATTTAAGGCGAGATCTGTTCGTAAATAACGAAATCGAATTAAAAAATACATGAGCCGTTACAGATGAAAAACAGTTTAATTGCTTCTTATTTTCACTAGTTACAAGTGGTCAGGCCGTCACGGTATAAGTCATTCAGAAAAAGAACATTTCATGGATCTACCAACGTTCGAAATACCCACACAAAACACCTCTTGTCAATACGAATGGCAGGAAGTTAAATACCACAAACATAGATTTAGGAAAAAAATAAACTCCGTATTTTATGTCAAGTCACTGTCATAATGTGCAGTGGAATTTTTAATCAATGCATCAGAATTTTTAATGGTGTAAAAATACTGCGAACTTGAGAACAAACAAAGTGATTATGCTGAGGAATTTTCACAATAAAGTCTAGATATTTGGGTAAAAATATTTGCAAATTCAATGAGGATGGTAGCGTACACTAGCGTGTTTAAGTCATAACAACTTCTCGGCTAGGGTAAATATTGAAGTCATTCATTTACTTGAACATTTCATTTCATATTTTGCCGTCTTTTTTGCAGCCATTACAAGTCACCACCTCCTAACTAATAATTATTTATTTATTTTTTTCTAAAAATGTCTACTTCGTCATCCTCCATAAGCGGCTACAGTGACTTATGGTTAATACTTAAAACTGCGGCCGATTACCCCTTTTTCATCCATTTTTGGTGGAAAAAAAGGACTTAAATCTTAATCCAAAGCCATTTTGGGTCGAAAAATGGGAAAAATATTGTTTGATCTGAAAAGTAGGAGATTTTTTAAGTTTCTAACAGAATGATCCCATTTCTTATTTAAAACGCTAGAAAGAGATAAACAAGCTGGGAATACTGGAAAAATGTGATTGTGATACCTTTGAGGGCACTTTTAAATACATTTCTTTTATTACTCAGCTAGTTTATGATGGGGGAAACATTGAGTCCTTTCGGATTAGTGCACTAGGATAAAAACAAGTTTAGGGTTATGAGTTTGCAAAGTTGCACGATGCTGTAATAATTAAACACAAAGTAAATCATCTACCATGCTGAAATTTTCTCACGGATTTGTACATTATGTGTATGGAATGCTCCATTTATAATTACATGTCGAGGATAAAAAAGGAGTGATTGAGGGCATTTTTAGTAATTTAAAAATTTGGACGGGTAAAAAGAGACGTTCTGCTTTACTGCACTCATGAATTTATTGTCAAGCGTAGCAGAAATTGGGAGATTATAAAGTAAAAGGGACAAGGCTGTTTTGCTAAAAGCCAAATAAAGAGCGGTTTTCTATTTGTTTGAGTGCTTAAAGTAAGTTGCAGCTATGCGTTTGATGCTTCGTATATGTGTTTTCTATGCGTTCTTTTTCCCACTACTGAATCCCTAAATGAGCTCTGCATTATGCCATTGAAAACAAGTCCTTTCGTAAGCAAGCGAGATGTTGTGGAAAGAAAGGAGAATGACAAAGGAGTCCAATCTCGGAAAAATAATGTCATCTCTAAATCCATTGCTGACACTTCGATACGAAGGTGGAAATACAACTAACTTTCACCCTACTACCAAATCATCGGAGTAGCTAAAAGGCGAGGAGGTATGTTTTGTACATATGGAATGAGGATGCCATAGATATCCCATTTTAACCTACTAATTTGATTAAATAGTCTCCTGGACTGCAGTCCTACCAAAGATCTAATTCTTCCTACTACAAACAACTTAGTTTTAAAATTGGTCAGATACCTGTCGGTTGCGTAATGGCAAAGGTTGAAGCTAAAAAAAGAATTTTTTTGCGTTACAAAGATTTTTCCACGCTCCAAAAACCAGTCATTATTTTTCCTTAAATAGTCAGATTTTTTTATATTCTTTACGGCAAGCATTTGCTATTAATTAGACATGTCATATATCATATTCAGGCACAAATATGAAAATCAGGTCATCGCATATACGTGGCGCTGATATCGAACATATCAACCGAGGCAAAGTATCTGTTGATGCTAACGGCGGTATCTTGATTTATTCAGCTCAATTCCTCTTAAATCAACGCCTGTTGACTCACCTCAACATTGGGTCATCTCGTACTTGCGTCGGTGGTTTCAATGGATCTGTGTTGATGTAAATGATTTTGCCAGTGGATCGGGAAAGATGATTTACAGAGATGTCCGCGTCGACCAAGTCCTTCCTACGACGTGATGGCAATGGTGAGGGGGATTTCTCACGACGCTCACGTCGACCCTCCTCCCAACACCAAGCTTGTTGCTCCTCTAACCAATTTTGCTGCTGACCGATTATGGAACCTGGTCGGCAGATACGGATCCATGCTATTGCCTCGGGTGCCGTAAAATGGTAATGCCTCATCAGGTAGCAACCTATCAATGTTCCCGTTCGACCCAGACCAGCTGAAGGAGCACACAAAATTACTTAGGACGGATTTCGTTATCACGCTCGAATGATTGAATTTAATACCAGAACAAAATAATTTAAAATCCTTTGTGAACATTCTGCGCTGATTTGTGTCGTCTCACATTACTCGATTTCTGAGCCAAACATTGTTCATTAGCTGCAGCAATGAGAAGCTGTCAAACTTCTACAAGTTTGTAGACTCCCTCTTTTTTAATTTTATCCAACTGCACTTCATAGAGCCTTATTTAAACGGTAAAGCACCTTTAATTTGGTATTTTAAAATTTCCTCATGGCCAGGTTTTATTATTTGTTTATAAGAACGCTGTTTGCTCTCGAATTTGTACACGAATTTTGGTACATGGAATGTTAAAAATAGAATAACTGACCGGTAGGTAAAACTAAAAACCTCTGGCGCACCTCTACACCTATATACATGGATTTGGAATCACAAAAATAGAGTCTAGAAGAAGTAGGTTATGATCGAATTCCCCAAAATGAACTTTCACTGCAAACAAGATGCATTCGGTTGCATTTGGAAAGTGGTCGTAATAATACAATAACCGATCTGGCTATTTTGAGAACTTAAAAAGTGGTAGATTTATGAACATTTTGCAGCCATTTTTATGACTACGTCAAAAATAAGCTAGTAAAAGTGCCTTTATACGTTACCACTTTTGTTAAATCGAAAAGATGTCTTAGGGTTGTTCCACTGTTTTTACGACTGCAAACAGTAGACCAAAATACTCGCAGAAAATCCCTAGAAGCAACTTAAGGGACGCATTCTTCAAGCTCATCTGATTTTCTCATTAAGTCTTCTCCTATTTCATTAGAAAATATTTGAGACTTTGGCCTGTGTACGGTAAGTGCAATTGGGGAGAAAGAAACAGCGTCCTACTACCCTACAGCTAGTGAACGCCATACGCTCTTGATGCTGTGCTGATAAGATTCCGTAGAAATTTTATAGGCGAACAGAGCGGATTTAATAATCTCCAAAATGGTTGTATTCAACCCAAATGCATAAACGTTTCGTGAAAAACTTTCACATGACTGAATTTTTTACAGTATTAAGACTAGCTAAGAAGGGCTTGCGTATTAAAGGCAAAAAAAATAGCGGGATGAGCTCCTCACATTGGACTTGTTGTTACCTAAAACAATAGCACCTTGTAAAAAGAGCTTAAAGCTATCAAGTTTGATAGCTAAAGTGCTAAAAACTAATTCCATCCCCAGAGGAACTCGGCAAAAATTGCTCAATTTTTCAGTGAGAAAAAAGGACACAAAATAGGCAAAATAGTCACTGAAATTTAAGCTAATCACTTCGAAGAAATTGTACTTCCCCTTGGATGTTTTCAATAACTTTACATCAAAAGATGCCAGATCATGTTAAAAAAAGTGTTTGGAAATTTCAAACGATCTTATGGCTGCGGTGAATTAGTGTGAGGATATCTAATACCCTCGTGGTGCCTTTTGACAGACTCGTTAACACCCATTCTTCTCTTATTGGCAGTTTCAAATTTTCTCCCTCCTCGAGGTTTTACATACATTTAGGCTTCCTCAGACGTCTACATCTCCAATATCGCCCACAGATAAATTTGTAAGGGAAAAATTTTATCATGTTGGGCAAAAGATCATGCTTTCAACGCCACCTTCCCATTCCGCTTCTTTGCTTGCTACTGCCTTCATTTCAAGGTAGCTTATTACTTTCCAAAACCGCATATGATGTCACGGTCTTTAAAGAAGGGAAGAAGTTTTAGTATCACCCCGTAAATTGTAAAGCATGCTTAATTTTTATAGTTTGTTTAGTGTTTCCACTTTTTCTGGATGCAATTTGGGGTAATTTTTCATTGTTCTCCCATGGTAACAATTTGTGGGTAAAATTACATCCTAGGGTTTTCAATCGGTCATTAGCTAAAGTTTAGATTAGTAAAACAATAAAAGCGGAACCAGCACTCCTTCTGTGAGTTTCAGAATGGGTGTTTAGGGACAAATTTTTGTTTTTTTTTTGCAACTCTTTCAAAATGGTATAGTTACTGCAAATATTTGTGCATGGGTGAACACGCTGTGGTTTAAATTGCCTCTTTAAGCTTTAGTTGCTCTGACAAAAACTTCCGTCTCTCCAGATAATTTTGGCATTTAACTCCAAACAAGTAACTTGGTTTAAACAACACTTCTATGTGGTTCTTTTTTTGAAGAAGAAAATTAGATTGACTAGTAACCCCCCCTACATAGCAGTGAATTTTTGACTGCTAAAACAGACAAGATTAGAATTATTTACGTAGAAGTGATTAGCATTTTATAAGTACATCTCTTCAATCCGTCAGCAAATGGTAAAGATACGTAAAAAATATTTTCCAACAGTTGTTATTATCTAAGTTCCTCACCGAAGTACGAATATAAGCGGACGAATGCACGTGGGTTTGCCTTAAACTTCAAAACAAAGTTCACAAGTAAAATGCACTTCAATTGGTAATGCTATCTCATTTCTTTCCTTTACATTTCACTCGTTTTACCCACATAGTATTAACGTAATGATCTCTTTAAAATCTGCTTCAGATCCAACCTTACCTACCTTTAATGTAATCAACTTATCCCATTCCATAAGGTGGTTAATTTCCAACATCATTATTAGCACTGGGATAAACAAAGGACTCATTAATGGCCCAAACTGCTTCCTTCAAATCTTGCCCAAAATTTATCCCACCAGTTAGACCAACTAAAAGGCGATGACAGACGAGGCAGCAATTCACTTCCAAACTTGACAATGCTACTCCAAAGAAGTGGTCACACAAACTGAGAATGCTTGAGGAGATCAAGGACCTTCCTGTGTTAGAGATTACAGACAAAGCATTATAAAAGTATTTAATCAATTTAGATGTAGATAGAATCTAGAATAGTAAAAAGCTGAATCGCTAATATGCCAGGAAAGTTCACCGATTTCAAAATGCCCTTAAACCCTTCCACCTAACCTTAACCTCGCACTCGCAAAGAAATGCACATGCAATGAGCGTTTTAAAGTACAGCTAAGGGAAGTCGGGTAGTAATTTACGAGTCTATGATGGCACATCTGACTTAATGTTCTTAATTTTTTTTAAAAAAGCAAGGCTGCAGGTAAGACCCTCCACATATTCCCACTTAAGTAGAGTCACACTTCATCTTAGGGTAGTTTTGAAGCTAGATTCCTCAAATTTGGATAGAATAAGTACCTCATTAATTGAATTTTATGCTAACTTTAAAATCAGTCGTTTAAAGTAACCTGGACTCAAGTCCACCATCTTTTTAGAAAAGTCTTTCTAAATGAGACTTTTAAGATGCTGTGAATATCGCCAATAGTGCGGCAGAAGTTCAGATCGAGTGAGGCAGTTCCAAACAAAAAATTCTTAATTTTGCGGTTTTCTCAAAGTTTACGTTCCCTATTCTTATACAGTGGTATTACCTAGGTACATCAGTGCCCATTTTTTCTACGAATTGATAGTATTAAGTCATTCTAAACTGGATATTTCATGTTCGTTTTAATCGACCATAGTTTATGTACTTGGGACTTATATCCTACGATCAGTGTCTAAAACCCTTTTGGCTGCCTTGTACCGCCTACTTAATGAGCGTATTTATAGAATCCTATGTCGTGCATGCATTTAATATGTCTGTCGCTTTGCTTGGTAGTAAACATATAAAAGTAACTTGGATGAAATCGCAGCTTTCGATTTCCCAGTTCTTAGACCTCCAGAACTTTGCATTGATGAAAATGTTCCCGAAAAAAAATAGGGTGCGACTTGCCAAACTTTGACATTGTAGAATATGTTAAAAGCTTAATCTAGGCCATTTCTACCTTTTCAGGTGCATTTTAAGCGGTTTTAATAGATGCTCAGCGCTCAGGAGTTTTCTCTAGTAAAAAATATTAAGTGGTACAGAAGCCCCGCCTAGCCTCAAATATATAATAAAGTTTATTGAAAAACCCAGTTCATAGTCGCGCTCGGCTTTTTTGACCAACCAAATTTTTTTAAAAGGAGCCTTTGTCCGTTGTCTACTTTAGTTATTTCTAAATCAAAAGATCAGATAAATGTTGACGCTTTAAAGTAGTCAGGAATGACGAATTACCTGCCTATTTCCAAAAAAATGTTCCAAGGTTACCATCGCGTTTAATAAACCTTAAAGGGGTAACGACAAAGCAGTGGACTCGGTGGGAGAAAGTAGTTTTCTTCAAATGATACAGGAATAGATAAAAACAAGGCTCCAAATGTCCCCGCTTTTTAAAGCTTTGGTAAAAAAATTGTTTCGAATACCCAAAGCTGGTTTGACACCTACGAAAGCTAACCTAGACACAAATAGACTAATCTGATAAACGGCGTAGGAAATATTGCAAAAGTTCACAAAAAGGAATGAATTTTTTGTGCTATGATGATGTTTCCTTCACTTCTAAGGCAGTAAGTTATTGGAAAAAACTTTGGGTTTTTGAAATTCGAAGCTGTTTGCAAAATCTTTCGTTCAATCATTGCAGTCAAGAAAGATTGACAAAATCTTCATCGACCAGGTTCCGTTTATTCCTGAAGGAATGCTAATCGCGCATAATTTAAAAACGCCTCAACTTTGCTACATCCCATTCTTTTGTAAATATGCTTTCCTTGTCTTAGAAAACTGGCATTTTAGGACTAAGAGAAATGTTCCTTTAGGAGCGAAAAGCTGACATTGTTGCATAAGTCTACAATGCCTTTAAGTTAAGCCATTTTAAAGCTGATGCTGCACTTTATCACTACACCATAAAACCTAAAATCTATATTTCAGAAATGGCACGACGTTTGGGGGATTAATAACTGCCAAAATACGTACTCCAGCCATTCAAAACCTCTGCACAATTTAAAGACTACATTACCTTTGCAATGAACAGCGATGGCTCCCGGAGCACTTTCGCATATGTCAAGAAATTGCAGAGTAATGGCCTTGGTGGGTACAGTACCATCAGGAAAGAAGAGATCGTGATGAGCGATACCGGCTCGAGTGAATCGATTTGACTCGTACATCTTCTGATTCAGACGAATCACGTTGGTGACATTGTTCTTTCGAAAGTACGGCAGATAAAACTCTGGTGCGTGCATAAGATAGCCTGGAATCAGATCACATGAGCGGAATGAATGAGAGGAAGCAGGCCTGTTTACTTCTGCCAAACCCGGTTTCATGTGGCTACAAAATGTTTCTTACTAGATAACTCTTAGAAAAAAATAGCAATAAATTGTAAGGAAATTTGTCAATAAGCTGTTTTATTAAAAATAACCAAATAAGGTTTTCAAAAGTTCATGCACTGATTAAAAACTCCAAAATCAGATCATAAATAACTGTAGTTAAAAAACCATTGAAAATGCTTTTCTATTTAAGGTATCATAAGATCTTTTGTGACAAGTTCAGAGGAGCTCCCTGATGAGCAGTGGTTAGATTGAACTGGGAGGACTCGTACATGTGACTCAAACAAACCGCGTTAGGAGCATTGTTCTTTGGCAAGTAAAGTAAGTTGTAAAACCTCTCACACGATTTGGACCATATATAAGAAGCCTTACCATTATCAATCATTGTTCGTGTATGAGGCCCAGAGAATGCGATGAATTTATTCGGTACAATCCAGCTAAGATCACCATTTTCTACTTTCTGTAAAAACATGAAAAGATTGCCGTGGATGAGTAAAATGAACATTTAGTTAGGATGATGTTGTGGAAAACCCACTTCATTATACTCGTAGTCTTCCAGGTCGAAATTGTCGAAATCTAGGAAGCCCAAGCGAACGGCCTAAAAGGAGAATGATTAGGTACGATGGTATTAATTCGGATCCATTGCGTAAGGATAAAGCCTTTGCAAAGTGTGTCCACCTTTGGATCGAGTTTTAACCCAAGCAATCTTATGTGCATTGCCTAGCCCTTAAGTTTTAATGTATTCTATTTTGTTAAAAATTAGTTTCTTCTGTCCTGCGTCGAAAGCATCTCCTCTGTGGTGATGACAAAGTAATATCATGGGTCAAAATTGAGTTAAGCGACGTAGATCATAAAGTGGAGACACAAAAATTGTGCAACTATTCATAATTAAGTATGAAAAGTGATTGTTTTGGTAAGAATTGGCTCTTTTGTACGATTTTGGAGAGAATAACCAAACCTGCAATAGACGTGACAATACCCAGGCTTGCTGCTTTGAATTCTTCAGAATCCTATGTTAGAAGATTCATTCCGAAAATTAAACAGCAGCTATGACAGTAATACCATAAGCAAACAACAGTTACTTAATTTTCCTACCTAACAACACGGACTCTTCAATCACTACATTTACTATCACCATTCCGGTGCAATAAGTGCTTATACTAAAGGTCTCTGTAGAGGCATACACCTTACAGCGGCTTCAGAGAAGACTCGGTCTTGTCATTGCCCACTACATCCATACCGGATGCATTTTCTTGATAATAATACATAATTTTTGCAAAAGTTTTCATTGATTAAAAACGAGTAGTTTGCATTTATGTCAATACAACTCAGATTTTCATATCTTTTTAGAATCCTAGGAAGTGGTAAACTTTAAAAATTTCCGGTTTGGCTAACTAAGATAAATGTTTTATTTTGATGCATTAGCTACAAACTCCACTATATTTATTTGAGGAGCAAACTATCTTCTAATTTAGGACTCCTCCTTATTTTCTCACAGCCACTGACTGCCTGTAAAGCCATTTCTAAGTGTCTTGCATCAAAAACATTTCTCTAACACTGAAAATGTAGAACCATGCCGTGAGCATGATTGCTATTGTGGTTGTCACTGTTTGTGCTTTATTTAGCAACGACTTTTGAATTTGTAGATCCATGCGAATTTATGCATGAAAACTGATCCATTCTACAAATCATTGTCTATGTATGCCAAATTTGAATAGGTTAAACAAGGAAAAGTACTCAGTGGATTAAAGTATTTTAGGGTAAATAAATAGCCTCATCATACCAATGAAATTTATTTACAAAAACTATAGGCTTTGCAGCAGTTCTGCGAGCATAAAATTAACAAAATGATACAATTACGTTTGCATGTGAAATTTTGGCCTCTTAAATGCATCACATTCAGTGACGTAATTGGCGAATCTTCCTTAGTGGAAAATGCTAAAACTAACTTTAGGCTTCCTAAGGCTAAAACAAAAATTAGTAGGAACATCACGTGAATCCAAGCAACTGAATGAACGACCGAATTTTCTTTTTCCCACTGGTCTGCAGAAGACGTGGGCATGACTTCACCCGTGGCCTTGACTGGCAGTAGGACTGCCCTCAGGCCTACGAATCACAAGAACAAGGGCGAAATTTCCATGAATGGATTGTTTTCATTAATGTAGCTTTGTTATCAACCTCCTCTTCACAAAATGGTTCTTCCTTCTTTAGTGGCAAAAAGTTGATATCGGATGCATTCATCTATGCCATTACCAACCTCGTTTAGGTGGGACATTTACATCTGTGATTTTTTTTGTACTGTTTGTAAATTATAAAGTATATGGAATGGTGGGTTGATAACACGGTGCAGTAATTTTTTATGAAATCAGAAAGATGCCAGACATTTGGCTAGTTTTCACTGAACAGTAATTACTTAAAAACTGCGCAATGGATTATTTGTATATGAATAGTTGTAAAACTAGCCTCTCAAAAAACCAACTTTGTCTAAAGATAAACCTTAGAAAGGGGGAAAACAATGGAGACAAGGTATAACCTAGGTAACGAGGCTAAGAGCTGGCTGAAAACAACTTTATCGTATCCTAAAACACTGCTTTTATAAGCTTTTATATCCTGTTTAAAGTAGAATTTGGATGAAAATGTCAAAAAATCGGAAATTTTCGAGAAATCTCAAACAAACAAATGAAGTACTTGAGTTACTGGCATCATACAAAAGTGGTGCCATAGCCTCAGTGTCTGGGTCAGATACTGGAAAAAAATGACCTGTGCTCACTGGACTACTTTGTGATAAGAAATTGTGCCACGTAGTATGTTGTAAGTAGATCGGTTGAGTTGGAAACAATAAGGTACTTCTCAAGCAGCAGTTACATTAGTCAGTTTGGTAGTACTGATGTCACATTAAAAATGAAGCATTCAATTGGTGGTGGTCAATTTCCTTCTCACTTTCTGCCTCAAGTTTTTGTATAAGGGTGTGCGTACGCAACTCCAAGACCTAAAATTTCATGTTTCGGTGTAACCGACTACGCGTTTTCCTGTGAACAGTAGACACATGAAGCGCCAATTAATTGAATAAATATTAGCAATAAAAAATAGGCGAAGTATTACAAAAATGCTCTGACGGCTGTTTGCCATTAAAGCATAAATGCAAAGGTCATACCTTTGAAAAAGTTGCATTTAATATGGGTAACCAGAATTATGCTCATGTGATCAGGTTAGGGACATAAGACTAACTGGTAGAATGAGAACGAAGCAAAGTAAAGCACTCCAAACCAATGGCTGGGCAATGCTAAAATCCTGGTGCTTTGTTGCGGGTCTTAAATTTAGACATAAAATACAAAATTCTATCTCTTTGCCTGTTGAGTACTCAGGATGTGTTCCACCAAATGCAAAATTAGAGGGACCATTGTTGACAGATCAAGTATGAAAATACAAATGTCACCAAATCATTTTTTAAGTGCTAAAAGGAAGGTTTGTAAAATTAGAGTTCTGTAAATTTAGGAAGTTATCCCAAGGAACAAAAAAGAACGCGAATAAGTGAATGGAGATTTTCTTTCATTTTGATGACGCACAAGAGTCGTTTGTAGTGAGAATGTATGAGGATGCGGGAAAAAAAGCAACGTCACTGTTATAGAGTGAAGATGGGAATTTGGAGGGTCAATAAGCCACAGGATGTGAAATTCGGTAGTATTAAATGCCACTGCATTTGATTCCCCTAGATGTTAAAGTTTGTCCTCAAAAAAGGTCTTTTCCATTCCTACTATGTCATAAATCATGAACACCATTAGCTATGTAGATTACCGCTGAGGTGTAATTTTATCCTCTTTTAGGACTTATGATCACCTAAGGTCAGGTAATCAACACATAAAAACTATTTAGGTGAATAAAATATTCAATGATTTTTGTTCCCCTTCAATATTTAGTCTTTCCATGCTAAAATAAATTTACTTTAAACTAATGTTTAGATAACGGCCCTTTTTTGCTATTGAAAAAGCGCTTTATAGTGTAATCTGGAGGCATTGCACCTACCCTCCTCCTGACCTTCTTTCTCCAAAAAGAGGCTGACGCACAGAATAGACCTCATGCGGAAAAATATCCTGAATGAAACACTTTTCTACGCAATTTGCCTCGTAGATGATGCGGAATTAAACAATGCCAACTACGTCTGTACCACCCACGATTAATGGTTCACGACGGTCCAAGCAGAAGGGTCGCCATGACTTTTTGCTTCGCAGGTTGGATGCCTTATTACGTCTTCAGGGCTTACCCAGAGTTTCATCATGTAGAAGTACTCACCTACTTAGGTGTACGAAAATCTTCGCTCGTCAGGAAATGCAGCCATATTTTAGAAAAGGACTTCAGTAGAATTGCTACATTTTGCTACCCTTCATATTCGCCATTTTAAAATATTTTGGCGTTAAAATATGATGCGCTTTTAATTAAACGCCTTAATTAATTCTCATTCTTAATTCATCCATTTGATCTGCAATGTAGGGTGAAAAGGAGGCCTACCGCCCTTCTCGACCCATTTTTGTCACTGAAAGATTTGTGTTTAAATATATAATTTTAACCAAGAACGTCTTTTAATGATCTGGTTGTTAGGTTCAACTTTCACTTATTAACATGGGTGGTTTCTTTAAAAACTGCTTATAATTGTAGTAATACATGCATTCAAAAGGTCAGATTAGGCATCAAAAGGAACTTGTTCAAACGTTTACTTTGTTAAAGAGTTACACGTTGAAGTGTTTACTTCAAAGCAATTGCACTAACTTATCGGCGAAAGTAATGGCGTAGAAGAGGGGAGGCATAAGGAGAACAATTTATAACAAAAAGCACCAGTCTTGTTTGTGAATTAGCCAATTTTATCCCCATTTTCGCTAAACCCGTTAGCAGTCAGATGCTTGCCAAATGAAGAATTGGGGGCTATGGATATGATTTACTTTTACTGATGGAAGACAGCCAATATGCTTTAACCGAGCCGAATATTTGTCATTCAGAAGGGATGTCAACGCAGCTGACCACTGAGTTATCAGTGACACCTGTAAACTTAGGGGAAGCGTTTACTTCGCTACATAGCAAGTGACATAAAATAACCTTTATAAACCAGAAAGGTCTCAGAAATGGATTTATCTTGTTTGTGCAAAGTTACACCTTAGACTTTACAAATGGATATTTCTTTTTATTCAAATAGTACAATAAGTAGTAAGTTAAGCGCAAAACTAAAACTTATTGAGATTAAAGGAAATGAGTTGTCATAAAAACAAAGTGGGACCAAATATACGCCTTTTCCACGGAATAACGTAGTTTTTCTATACGAAGTTTGGACATTTAGTCTCGAATGTCGGTAAAAGCAAAGTTGCGAATAAAGCATTCCTTTTGTAGTGAAAGCCTAAAAATTCTTCAGGAGAAAAAGTAAATCTATAAAACAATAATATGGGTGGCTGATTTCATTACCCGATTTCATGTTAATTTCATGTCAACATGCATAATTTTTTATTTTACCGAGAAGTGAGGATAGCAAACAGACCTTTTGTACGGCTCGAAGACAGTCTAGTAGATTGAGATCGTAGTAGGAAGGTCCCGAACTGGCGTCTCTGAAATGCATATAATGCATAAGACGTCAACTTTTTTCTTTAAAAAAATACACGATTTACGTCGCATTACTGATTTTGCTACTAATTATTGCCCAATTACTGTGTTTGTTTCTGCCTGATAAAATAATGTCCAAATCAGCCAGCCATGTGACTTGAAGGTTTCTTTGATGGACTTATGGTCCCAAATTGTGACAAAATTTTACTTATGCACATGGAAAATCTATTCTTTACTAAGCCTGTTTAGCTATTACTCTTTTGCTAGTTAAATGACCTTTTTTATACTCATTTGTTTATAAAAACCATGTTTACACAGTAAACTGTTTACAAAAATATAAGTTTAACAAAATTATTTTAAAAGCTTGAAAATTTAGTGTAATTGAACCGGTTAGACGCTCAACACATTCAAATCATGCTCGATTTGATGTGGTGGTCTTCAAATAAGACAATATGCCCCTTAAAAAATGCACATTTGGTGAATGTAGTCAAAATTCCTAAAGAAAATGGCATTTTACAGTGAATTAAACATTTCATGTGTACAAACGCTTTATCAAACTAATTAAGAAAGTAGTTTATTTTGTGCATTGGTGTCTGCAATGTTTTACGCGAGTAAATGAGAATCCTGCGATCCACGAGAAGCAATGACGACGCAAAATTATGCAGCAATTTTATTTAATGAGTCTGGCATTATGCTGCAATATGCAACTGTTGAATTTATGGCCGCTTAAGTACAGCTTAGGTAATTCACTTTGATATCACACCAGAATTATGCACCCATTATGTAAAAATACTTTCTTATCACCAAATAAGCAAATGTATGTATTTTGAATACACAGACTATAAGTGGTAGTGGGAAATGTTTCCTCGAAGATGTGTGCATACTGGAAAGGCATATTGCGAAAATCCTGGATACAACACGATTTGCATCGTGGCAAGCTAATGCAAGCTGCTTCTCCCTTCTTAGTCCAACTCTGATAATAAATAAGATAGTCCACACTAACAGCCGCATTCCTACTTCCTCCCAAAAGTGAAATTTTTTGAAATTGAATTCTTTTTTATATCATTAATCCTGTCAGTACAAAGGACAAATCTGTTTAATAATAACTTCTCGGGAAAAACTGTGCTACAATGTGTAATGCGGGGTCTTCTCATCGACTAAAAATGACTGGTTTTAGACTAGTGAAGGAAGGAATAGACAGACATACTGGGCCACTATCCATCTATAAAGGAGTAAACCAACCAAATAAATAGTTGAGGGAGCTATGAAAAATATACATATTTGTGAACAATGAGTGTCTCTAGGTTAGCTTCTTACATGAGGCATTTGGCATCTGTTGTGCTTTTTTAACCAACAGAAATGCTTACGTGCATGCTGGGTGCCGTACTACTTTTTATGGCCTCCTTATGTGTTTTTTTTATCTCATAAAAGCATTAATATCTCCTCCCAAAGGATCGATCCAACGCCAAATCCCATAACTCCACTATAAACATTTGGAATTTCAAATCAAATTTTTTTTACAAATAACTTGGATTAGGTGTTTGAGTGTGTGTTTGAGTAAAAAAGAGAAAAGTGGAACTCAAGTTATTATGTGACCTTTAACCTTAGTGGAATCTCACAGTGCAAATTTAAATACAGGTTGGTCTTAATTTTGGGATCTCGTACTTAAGCTAGACCTACCACATTTGGTTGAGCGGCAGAAATAGTGTTATATCGTTTGGCGAGTCTTTTCAGACCTCTTTTTTTGCTTTCAAAGAGCAGGGGGGAGAGAGTTTCCTACTTTCTTATTCCTGGTGCTGAACTGTCCTGTGCCTAGCTGCCCTTTAAACAATATAAAACTATTTACCATTGGTCCCTCTCAGAAGAATAAGTTTTGAGCATTTTTTTGAATAATAAGTGCAAAAAGATTTTATCTAATGATTGAATGTTCTGAAGGGTAGCTAAGCTGATTAGCGATTAAAATTTATGTCTCTAGTTGGCTTTGTAAAAGGCAAAGGGAATTTTAAATCTTTCTCTATATATGAGGATGCAATTGTGGTAGTAGCTGTGACATTGGAAAACTCACAACTGCACTCATATAGTATTGACCTAAATTTAATTAGTAATATCTCATCTACACCCATAGAAACATGCGGAAAGCAAGAGTCATAGTGACGAGTGAATGAAGCGCTTAATGAATTTGTTTGTGCGCCTGAGTTTAGGTTCATTTGTGTGCCACAGAAAATAATTAGATTTTTTACTCGTTTGCACAAAGCCAATGGCGTTTAGTTAAACTTGTGACGCACATTAACCTATACTGGGAAGTTCGCAATGATAAACGTGCTCAGCAAGAGGTTAATGAATGGGCTATTTAAATCCAAAACAACCGTGAGTTGTCATACCTCCTTCATATATTCTGTGCATAATTTGAATTCATAGTTTGTGCAGATAAGGTATAATTGGATAATGAGTTGGTTATAGGCGCAACAAACAAGGTGATTGGTGGGGGTTGTGCTTCGTTTTGAGTTGATTTGACTTTCCCATATCTTTTAAGTATTTATCATCCAAGATTTTCTGTACTAAAACGTGTTATTCCAAAGCCATTTCCTAGCTTCATAACAAGGAGGACCGGGCCCACACAAAAGGAAGGATTACTATGATCGTGCAGCAAAATCCGACCAGCGGTTACCCATCAACCAAATAATTCTATTAACTTAACGATAATTTGAATGACTGTGATGCCGACGGCATGTCTGATCTGGGTATGTGGGGACAAACCTATGCTAGAAATCTATCTTGACAATTTCCTACATCAGTGCCAAAAGAACTAGGCAAAGTTATTCCATTTCATCAAGGTTTTCTTGAGCAAACTTTAGTACTATAGCGGGTGAACAATGGGATTCACTTTATTCCTCCAAAAGCCTTACCTCAATAGATAATGAATGTATTTACAACGTGCCATTTTTGGGTCGTTGTAAAGTAGGGTGTCGAAAATGATTTACGAGCAATAAAAAGTCTCCAAGCGTGTGAAGATAAAACGCAAATAACTAATTAAGAAAGCTCCTAAGAGTTTTTTTTACCCAATAAACTGATGGTAAAACGCTTTTGGAAACTCAAGTTAGCATTATATAATATAACCTACCGATAAGGAATAAATGTCCGATACTTGTCAAACAAAAGATATTTATAGGCCTCATCAGCCAAGCGATTAAGGTAAATGATCTGGTAGCATCCGACAAGAAAGGCAGCATTGGTGCGCTTTGTGATTTCTGTAGATGTGCAATGAACAATTCTATTGTTTGAGAGAGCAGAAGCCTTTAATTTCTTGTTCACCTTCCGGCAGTACCGATAGATTTGGGCAAGATTAAAGGGTCCAAAATCGTCATAGAATCTTAAAAACAAGGTTTATATACGAATAAAGGCAGAGGACCAACTTTTCGTAGACAAGTGCATCATCGATGGAGAAAATGTGGACGTTGGTAGAAGAAGGCGGAACCCCGTTGCTGATTGCAAAGTAAAACCGGTCTGTAAGGTGCAAAATCAAAAATGTGTAATCAAGCTATAAAGTCTAGAAGCGTGTCTACAAAACAAGTGTAGTTTTGCAAACTAGCTACTATTTTTACCATATTGATTGTAGGTAATTAAATATGTTAGTAATGGTTATAAAATGCAACATAAAAAACAGGAATGCATAGGTTAGAAGAAGGAAAAACTAAGCACACAAAAAGTTTAAAGATTAAGAAGTGTACACTAACATAATTATACATATCAATTGCTAAGAACACATAACTTTTCTATGCAGGGCAAAATAAGATCTGCCCTACTTCAAAAATGCAAAAATAAATCAAAAAATTAGGAAAACATGTACGAAACTTAAAAAGTCACTCGTAAAACACAAACCAGAATACGTTTACAACACAAATAAGGGAAAAAAATTATAAAGTCGAGGGAGGAAGCACTTGTGTTGCAAAAGATGCTACCTTTTATAATGCATGAAAGGCTTTCGAAAATGCCCAGGCCATGATCGTTTACCCTCTCCTTGTTTTTCATCCCATTCGAGGGAGATACAAATGTGGATTTTTGGGTCAGCGGTGGGAGAGGACAGCGTTGCCATAAGTTACCAAGGTCTTAATTAAAAAAATTACTCTTGAAGTAGTTGCACATTTTTGGGCAGAAATGTCACCTATTTAAAACCAAAGCATTTAAGTTTTATTAACTTTTGATTACGAAAATCATTACTTCATGTAAAGTGCCTAGAGTTATACCAATAATGCACTTACTCAACTCCGACAAAATCAACAATTTTTGACAGCTATTTAATAAAGACATTAATAGCCTTAGTTAACAAACCAGAGCATGAGTTTCCTAGAAGCTGCGTCAGCAAAATAATGCATTCCATTGGTTTCAATCTGTCAATTCGCATTTAGTGGCTTTACATTGAAATAAAATAGGCTGTTGTTTGTTTTGCTCCACCTAAGGAAATTAATGATATTGCCGAAAAAAAGAATTAGCCACACTAATTCAAGACTTTGTGCTTGTATTTTTCTGCTAGGCATTAGTCACTTGAGCCAAATTATTTCTTTTAAATAACCATGACCTCGATTATTTTGAATGCAGTTTTGGCCACGCGTTTACAAAGCTAGATACCCTAGCATTCACATGTTTCAATTCCGCTCAATAGCATCACCTTTAGGAAACCCTAGTTGCCTTCTTTTGTTGTAATGATATGTATGCTCACATGTACCGTCCCGAGACTCCCTGAGGACGAAAGAAGACAAAATACTCGGGCAGGATATGTGTTCAGCGCAGAGAAGGTGTCTGGGCCATTGGCATGGCCCAAAAGGCCAGCCCACCCAGCGAGGTACAAGGGGGCTGATCCGAAGTACAAAAGTGGCGCCTCACCACTACTGAGGGATAAACCACTATTGTATTACACACACGGTCCTTTAACGTTGGTCGATCTTGTGTAATTCGATTGCTTGGCAGATTGGCAAAAACCTCGCTAAAGTCGTGAGCTATAGCCTTGTCTTTAAAAATTTTTGATATTTTGTTTTAAATATTATTTGTCCCACAGTAGATTTAGCAGTTTCTTATTTACCATACCCCTTTTCTAAAATCACTTTTGTACCCCAAATGAAGCGGAGTGCTGCATTGGCTTTGCGCGTTTAGGAAATATTAAGGTCATGGTTTATACTGTTTGCCATAATCATCAGCCTTCTCAACGTTTGTACATCCCCTAAGAATGCATTACTTTAAAGCTTTCATAGCCCTAATTCGTTAAAATAATAGGCAATAGGAAGTGGTAATGGGGTGGAAATGGAGCTGGGTTGGATTTCGTAGGAACCGAAGATCATTAAAGTGAGTAAATGGGAAGACTGCAGAGGATGAAGTGTTTGAGTAGCTCAGCTTATATTTTAAGTGAAATAGCAAGCCTACCAAATGCTAGTACGAGAAATGATGAGAATACTACGACGAATTGAGGTACAAAGGGTGGGTCCCCTCACCACGCATTATGGCATCGTTGCTACGCTATTGGGTTTCCACCATAATTTTTTCAGCCAAAATTAGGGAAACAAGAATTTTTCCTAAGTTTTACTAATTTTAAAAATTAAAGTTGTTAAACGAATCTAAAAGGCTGGGCTTAATGAGGTGGATTTGTAGATTTAGATTAAATGAAGGAACCTAGGAAACAAACCCAAAATTAGGTGACCCCAAATCAGTATGCCACGCTTTACTCAGATTCTTACTGATATGCATAAATACGAGTTCCATCACAAATAAGTTGCGGTATAGAAGGCCATTACTTGACGAAGTCTATTTGGCATCCAGGTTCTTTAAAGCTACTTCACACATTGGTCGAGTGTGGGCGCCTTGCCTGACTGCGCAGCTTGCCGACCACACGATGGATGCGGTATGGTGGGTTTCTAGCGTTTTATTGTTTTTAGACCGGTTTTCCCACCAGATTCCATCGTAAGAAGGCCCTACAACAGTTTCGGAAGGCCAAATTCGCCGCAAAACAGGCTGCGAAAGTCGCGTCTGTTAACCCCGAACGACCTGGGTAGGCTATTCAGCTTTTTCTTAATTTGCATAGTTTTATTGAGAAGGATGAAGATGAAGTCGTCACACAGGAGATTATCCGTCAAAATGTCGACTTGGGTTCTGCCTCAAAAGTATTTGTTATTTACATTGAATGTATCATGTAGCAATTCGAACTTACCCTTGACTCAAGCCCGTGTTCCATAGATTACTCTAGAAACGGAAGGTAAATTTTACATTCTCGTAGATGGGATCATGACTAATAGATATCTTGCTATTTGTGGGAAGCGTGGTCATCTTGCAGCTTTCGACTGGATGACCAAGCGTCTCTTGTTCGAGATTAACGTGAATGAGGAGTGTCGCGATGTTAAGTAACTGTGGCTTTGAATCTTAACATTATATTTTTTGAAGATTCCTTCACCAAGAGACTTTCATTTCGGTGGCTCAAAAGGGGTACACGTACGTGTACGATAATCAGGGTATCGAGTTGCATTGTCTCAAGCGTATGGCAGGCATTCGGCGACTCGAATTTCTGCCCTACCACTTCATCTTGGTCGCGATGGCTGACAATGGATTTATGTACTATTTAGACGCTTCAATTGGCGAGATTGTGGCCTCTTATCCCACTTATATGGGATCGCTCAGCGTTGCTTGTCAGAACCCAAGCAATGCTTCCATTTTAACAGGTCACCCCAGTGGCACTGTTTCGGTGTGGATTCCAACTGAAAAGACGCCCGTAGTGAAGATGCTCTGCCACAAATCGGGTGTCAAATCTATTGCTGTTAACCGCACTGGGCAGTAAGCACGGTTCAAATTGTTTTTTTTGACTCTGTTGGGTTTTTTGTCTGTAAGATTAACCGTTTTGGAGCTGATTTTGCAGGTATCTTGCTACCTGCGGTCTGGATAGGTACTTGAAGATATGGGACCTCAGAAGCACTCACAACTGCTTGGCTGAAATCACTCTCGCGACACCTGCGGTTGCAATGGATTTCAGTCAAACGGGTCTTCTCGCTCTTGGATCATCAATCACTGTCCAGGTTAGCTCCATTACTCTGCGATCTTAATGCATAGTTTAAAGCCATTTGTAGTTGCATAAAAGGTGAAAAGTATGGACTCGGTTATGAGGTAGGCTTACAGCCTAGAAGTTGTATTGAGCAGTAGCGCAATGAGTGAATGAGTTGAAATCTCGAGTGACTACTGATTGTCAATTAATTTGTACTGCTTATAACCCTGCTGTTTTCTCCTATCTTCTTAGCAGTTCTGATGGAAATTATATCAATGCATTAGAACGGTATGATTGAACAGTTGTTCAGACATGTAGAGGCTCTGCTCCGGACTTGAGTGACGTTCAATTTTGGTTTTCATGTACGAATATACATGTCGTACCCGTTTATGCGACAATTGGTTAGGTTTCAGTAGGTCAATTCGTAATGGGAGGAGAATTGTTTGAACATTGGACGTCCCTTATTTTTCACAACTTTGAGAGGCGCTTCGACTAGCAGTAGTGGTTCCCATGCTGTGTTCTACCTTTATTCGGTATTTTATTGTGACGATTTGGCCACTGCTTCGATAGTTATCACGCCAGCTCGGCGACTGCGAAAAGTACGTCATTGTTCCATGTCAGTACATCATCGCACTGCTTCGCAAGGATTACCAGTTCCCATTTTCGGACTTTCGATCTGGCTGGTTCGTTACCTTTTTGCAGTAATTCCTTGGGATTTTCTTCCTTATAAGAGTGGTTGAGTTGAACGTTTCAGTAAATGAGTTTCTATTCACCGCAGGACCGTTTCAACTTGACGATTATCCTATCCTCCTTCCTTTTGGTCAATAATAACTAGCAGATAAGGCTATTTTAACGTGACTAGCTTCTTAGTGGTAGTCTCGAGACGCAAAACCACTTCCTTCGCTCTTACGTCTGAGTTTTTAATCCCGGCGGTGCGTGCGCTTACGGGCATAAGACTCGGACGTTTGAGACTGAAGGAAGGCTATCTCAAACTTGCCGGTGGCCTAGGAATGAGATCAGATCTGTTGCCCTACCCATTCCTGTTTTAGTTTATGGGCCATTCCACGGCGTCCAGGCGGTCATGGGCAAATAATCTCTTCCACTTCCTCTTTTTGGGTACTATATTCACGTTTTACTGTCTTAGGTTCTAAAGGATCCAGCTACCAGCACTGAGGTGGCTTTTCAGGCAGCAGCGCAGCAGCACGTGGACGTAGAGGTGGGTCTAGTCCACCGCCGAGTGCTGCGCAGCGCCTACCTAACACATAATTGCAGGCGACCGGTGCATAGCGTGGCTTTCTGTCCCTTTGAGGACGTCCTCGGTGTGGCCACCGCCGGGGGCTTCCATTCCCTTCTGTGTCCCGGCGCCGGAGAGCCCAACTTTGACGCACTAGAGGAGAACCCTTTCGCCAATCGGCGCTATCGTCAGGAACGAGAGGTTCGGCGCCTGCTCGATAAGGTAGGATACATCTCGCCACTCGTCCTTTTCCTCGCTCATTTCTGCCTCGGTTAAATTCCTCCTCTTTCTTATAAGTTATAACCCCTTTCTAGTGTTTTTCTTTGTTTTCATTTCTTGTGTAGATACCGTACACGATGATATCGGTGGACTCGATGTTGAACAAAGTTCGGCGCCAGGATATTGAGGAGGAGTGGAATAAGAAATGCAAAGCTCTTGTGAGATTATTTCTATGCTCGCAATTCTACTTCGGAAAGCTTTGCTCACTCATTTTTTTCCTGACAGTTGGGTGAGATACCGAAGGTACCGATGCCGAAGGTGAATCGGAATAAGATGAAAGGCCGCTCGAAGGCCCAGAATATTGAAAAGAGAAAGCAAGTACTGCGCTTCAATCGGAAGCAGTTTGAGGTCTCAACACTGATGCGTGAGAAGGCGGCGCGGCGCGACAAGGAGAAAGTGGCGGCAGCCGAGATGGGGAATCTGCCCAGCGACGCCTTGGTGGCCAAGCGGAGAATGAAGAAGCGTACAAACTCGGCTTTGGACGTCCTCATTCCCAAGAAACACTAGAATAATTTGACCCAACGCTTTCTTCATTTTTGCTATTATTTATCGTTGTACATACCTACCATCATCGAAGGTGAACACCTTTTTTACGAAGGTATTCTCAGTATAATCACGTTTGAATGGTCAGCGATATTTTATGTTCCCAAGGTCGATAAATCAGGTACAGAACAGCTATTGAGTTCAGAGTTTTAGAATCTGTGTTGTAGCAAAACGGAGGTCGCAGTTTAAGATTTTTTTTAGTTGATTTTGTACTACGATCTAACTTCCTCCCGAAATGGTAACGAGGTGGGTTAGTTTTCGTTCGATTACACCTTTGATTACTTTCGTCCAAAGTTCAGTTGTGGGGCCTCACTCTGTTGTCATCCATTGGAATATCAAGTGTCTTCGGTCCACGTATGCTAGGCGATGCAGGTGGTTATCAATTCATGTTGTCTCCCCGCCTATTCGTCCGATGTTATATTTGTGAAAATATTGCCTTTGTATGTACGTATTTGGTCCTGGTAGCAGCGATTGTAGGTTGCAGGAATGTCGAGGTCGGATTCATATCGTGGGATTCCTTTCCACAATGAGGAGTAAGGAGTCGGTTTCCAATCAAAAAAGGTATCTTTGAAGATATAGGAGATGGTACTTTAAAATTGTTAGCATTAATTTTGAATGAGCTCGCTTGAGTTCTATTCCCTGTAACCGTCATTTAACCAAACGCAACTTCTAAAGTGCCATTTTTACCTTTTTTCTAACCTCATGAGTGATTTGGGACCTACCTTCCCTGCTGAAGGTGTGGGTCAGAGCCACAAATATTCCGCACAAATATTGTGATTTATTGTACATAAAAAAGCTCGTCAGGAGAGGTGTGTAAGATGCAGGGGGACCCAGACTGTCTGCTTTGCTGCGGCTTTCGTTGGCCGGATGAATGAATAATGCCGTCCGATGTTGTCGACTTCAATGTCGCTGCTCTTCAGGAGTGTGAAATCATCTTTGTGGGTGAAATTATAAACGCTCCTAATGCGTTCCTAACCGGAGTAACCAATAGACGCAACCTCGAAACGGGGCGCGTGCTCACATGATAGCTAGCTGTCTGGATGGTGGAGAGTACTAAGGTCACGGTATATTCCAGCCTCCTTTGTTTACAGTATTTGATTCACCTTGGCCTTATAGTGAGTATTAGTACGCTTAAATTACATCTATACGTAATATCAGTCAATCAGGAGGGAATGAGCAAAAGTGTGACTGCCTTGGATGTTCGAGAATTAAAAAAAAATGGCAACTTGGAGAAAATCGTGATGTAATTGTTTGCTGTGGTTGCAGTGCTTCCTCGGCAAAAGCTGAGGAAGAACTGCGAGTCAACTCACGGTTACTCTTTTGCACAAATGACATGGATGACGCGAATTCACCAACCCATAATATCCCCAACTTTTGTCCGTAAAATTCTGGAGATGGTGATTCGTGTGTCTATGAGATGGCACCCGGCACAAGCTCAAGGCGCCAATAGGAGAGGAAACTACCTGACTTTGACAGTTTCAGAGGTGATATTGCGATCTAATGCTCAGGCACAATGCGAATAACAATGTTTGTAGCAAATGCGACCAAATGAGTTACAGATTCCACAAATAACGATGTCGATTACTGTCGTCGTTTTTTTGGGGAATAGCATAAATAACACCCATTGTAACTAGAATAATCAGTGGCAAGTAAATCACCGACATGCGAATTTTTAAGTAAATTTTATTTATCAGTGCAAAATTTACGATTTTGGTTATTTTTTTATAGAAACTAAAAATTTCCCATCAATGAAGCATGTTCCCTGCATTTTATCAAATTCGACATCCATTTACGAGTTCACTTTCAGGGAAGTGGAAATCAAAGCCATAGTTTCTCATTAATGAAGAAGTAGATGTTGAAATTTTTCAACAAAGAGGTTTCTACAAAAGTAACGTAAAGGCAAAACATTTGCACAAAATTTCCATCATTGACAGCCTAAGTCATATAGCCGATGTGGCGGGTGAAGTTTTGGGCGACAGCTATAATCTTCTGTGCAAATGTCTTTGTCAGTCCAGGTACGAAAATGTGAGAAACCAGTTAATGCATGGACAGGAGATTGGTGTAACTCTGCAGTCAGTAGGGCGGTGATGGTCTGAAAAGGGCTTTAATAAGCTGAATTGCGTCCATTGTGGCAGTTTGACCTTACGCATTCCCTTCAGATGAACTCCCTTTTGGAAATCTGGATCGTTGTGGAAAGTGATGTAAAATCAGCCTCTCAGAACCAATGTAACGCCAGTTTTGAAAGGATTGTGAATACCATGATTGTTGTTGCTCCCTCGTGTCTCGAAATGGCATTAATTCTCTTGTGCCAGTTTTAGTAAAGGAGTTATAGGTAAGAATGCTCTTATTGTTGAAACGGACTTAATCTTGGCTGTTGCATTTTACCTTCAAAGCTGCTACTCTCAAAATAGCCTTAGTAACAGTCTTTGCTAACGCGGGAAGCTACAAATAAATTGCATTACCTCTGGGTGCTTTGACAGAGTAGGACGGAACCTTGAGCAAATTCATTTAATCAACTACGTTTCTGCACCTACAAGATGACCTTCCTGTTCGGCACTTTTGCTGCAATAACACTTGCTCTACTAAATAGGGGAGACGGTATTCCTCCTAGGTGGCTACCATAACACACCAGTAATTCGTTCGAACTCGTGCCCTTTAATGTATTTGGACACCAATTGTGGAGACTCCATGGCTTTATCCTTGTTTACTTGTGACGAATTTGTGCGATCTAACCCCAAAATGCTGTTGGATGTCGCAACTAACTCAAATGTGGCTATGCAGAACCCCAAGTCCCTTGATCAAGCGCATTTTCCAAGGCGAATGAACAAGTGCTCACCATGATCGTGGAGAACTCTTTTGGATTTAGGCCAGTCGCACACAGATCAAAGCGAATGCTAAGCGTGATCCCGTGGTCCACTCACTCATCCCCATCACATCCGAATGTCTCCCAGCTCAAGGCCATAATTGAACCCCTCGTCATCAGCCTCTCCACGGGCTTGCGTCTAGTGCATACCAGCTGGCAGGGGATTTATGAACTGAGTGAATGCATACGCGAGTGTTGGTGAGGATAGCAGGATGAAGTAGAGGATCACTTTAAAGTGCATTGCAGTGGATGGCTACTAAAACTTGAAGTAACGATAATAAGGCCTGTAATAGTTCGTTTCAGCAGTAACATTGAGCCATAGAAGCACACCTCTACACCTCGTCTAGGGATACTTTAATAAGTCCAGCATGAAACTAAGGCATCTTACTTCAAGGCGTTGACCGTGGAGACGGGAATTTTACCATCCGACCACTACATCATTGACCTAGGATCCTATTCATGTCACCTACGGAATCACCTCCTTGACCCTTCGGGATGGTGTTAAACTATATTTCCCAAGCTAAACTGCTTCCAGCAAGTTTGTCCGCCTTTTGAAGATTAATAGTCCAAGTCCCAATTTCAGAACATTCAATTTAGGGCAGCAAACACACCTGCTGTCCTCTTATTGAATTCTTACAGTGCTGTACATGTTTGTCCATCGAACAAACTCCCTTTGTCGGTTTGATCGGCAAGACATTAGATGGGGTGTTTATTACAGATCCAATTGAATTCAGCCAAGTCCAAACGAGTGGCAGTCCTCGCGTCGGTCCATTTGCACTGACAGCAGTATGCGCGTGAACCTACGAGTAAAAAAAAAAGAATAGAAGTGAAAAGAAGGCACTACTCATATCTTACTCTTGTTGAGACTGAGGCTACTGCGCAGTCTGGCAAAGGTGGGAAAATTATTTCGCAGAAATAGGTAGTCTATCGGCTTCCTCTTCCAAGCATAACCATTAAAAACTACCACCTCGTGGTCGCAATCGAGGCAGCGAAGCCTGTCACAGGATCTCAATTCATTTCCCGCTGTGCAACCCTGCGGCAGATCGGTACCACCAATGTAAATAGGCGCACAACTAGATTTTATCACTCTTTAATATTAGTTTACCGTAAAATGTCTGGTTTGTGATTTGCTTTTGCAATACTTGACATCTGGATATCACCTGTGCCAGCCTAAAAATAAAAAAGATAAATCAGAGACCTCTTCAATTTCCGTTAGCTCTTTTTCAAGTAGCGCCAGCATCGCATCAATATCACCAGTTGGTCTCTAATAACTCATTAAAAGGTATCTTACTTAGCGTTTGATTCGCTCATGCCCTGAGAGGTTATCAGATCTCGCGTTGGCTGATATTGAAACGAAGAGCAGACATTAACGTGATTTTGCTCGCTGAAATCGTGGAAAATCTATAAATGTACAAGCGCATTACGAACATGTCCGTTTTTGTTCCTAGGATAACCTGGAATCCACATCTAAACCTAGAATTCCGCAGAAATGCATACTGTATTTGATTCGTATTTATGCAAATACTTTTCTAACGATACGATTGGTTACCATTTTCCAATCAAAATTCAGGATAAACTGCAAACTTACTTGCCAATAATTATAGCTTTCATATGCAGCGGTGTTATTTCAACAGCTTAAAGTACAATTGCCATTACTATGTGAAGAAATTAAGCATTTCTGTGAATACTCTCATTGAATGAGGTGGTACGGGGTGCTAACTTGAATTCCACTTTAATATTTTTTGCCCTTGTGCCGCAGAAAAGGGCCGTTAGGCTCAATTGTAAAATGCTTTTAATTATTGGCTTTAAATATTTAAGCTACGCCTTGGCTGAATTATTTAACAACTTAAAGGCTACCCAGACTTTTAACCGGCATACAACGTGCAACGACGATGAAGCAAACTGGACCTTTCCTGAAGTCCTAACAGGCCAAATTACTGTGAATGAACATATATTACTACCGCGCAGAAGTGTTTGGAGGCCACTCTTACCACCCAAGGGCATGCCACAGAGCGAAGCCCTGCCTTCGTTAGTTCAAGTATCCTTGATTAAACGCACAGTCATACAAACTATCAGATTACTACACCAATTCGTGGATGCATTTCCTCTCAACGACTAAGAATGCTCCACTATTTCTTCCCCTATACTTGCCGTTGTGCAGTTACAAAATTGCAAGTGATGTAAGCAGTGTGAAATTCCTATTTGAGTAGAATTAGCTCAGCAGTCCTTCAGAAGGGTAGTTGCTTCGTAACCAATCGCGTAATTTTTCATGCCCCAGCGGCGATCTCGCCTATGAAAACCCCACATACCTTAATCAGCACCAGCTCTGCCAATCGTACCTGCCATCACATCAGCCCTTTACGAGCAATGATGCGATTGCAAGGGCTGTGCACCCCAACGACTCCGTGCCTCGCTTCCTCAGCCCAAAGCTCCACACACGTCAGCGTACAAGCCCCGAGTAGGAAAAATGAAGCCAGGGCACCCATGCGACCAACTACACGTAGGAGACGGGACTTCTGTAAGACTAA